>NC_091156.1:29365791-29460791 GCF_040958095.1 Procambarus clarkii | reverse complement strand
CCACTGAACAACCCATCTTTTGTATTCTACCAACGTAAAGTACACACAGGAAATGCTAAAAGTAATAATACTTCACAGTCTGATTAACAGATCTTTTCCCAAGCAGCCAAAACTGCCACATTTTATCCACATCCGGTGCAGTGTTAAGCAGGAGTAACCGTTTTATGAAATTTCATAAAAAAAAAAAAGAAATTATGCCAAAATTCTTGGCAAAACTTATTTTCTGCCAAGATAAAATGGTTAAGACAATTTATGAACACTATTTTAAAGAACTAAGATGTTCGCTAATATTACATGGTCTTCAAAATTAAAAAGGGAACTATTCTAAGGTACGTCTGCAAATTAGCGAATTTACTGCAGCTTGCGGAACTACCATTACGAAAGTCTTCCATAAATGCGATCTAAACCGGGGCTCATTAAGAACTAAGCAGCTAAACTAAATCTTAAACCATACCTACCGATTTATTAGGAGCAATCAGACTATACAATAATTATAGCCCTAGTCCCGGGCGTTACCAAAACAATCACTGATAAACCAAGTAAGAATCTGTCCTACTCTATATGCGGTGCTCTGATGAAGATGGGCAGGTTGCCCCTCTGGTTCAGGTCGGGGTTGTGAAGCATCGTCCACACCAACTCCAACATCCAGGTTGTCCCAGACCTGGGCATTCCCATCACAAGTACGTCACCATCAGTGAACTGAAGAGAACACCAACGTTATTGTAGTATACATTATAGAGAACATTACAAGTGTATACATTTGACACCCACATCTACCAGGGGAGTGTGATCTGGGCACCGTTCACCCACCACCCTCCCGACCAAGTACATTCATGACACTTTAATATGGGTAAAGTAACAATAAAGACAATACACCTTGTAGTTGTAGATGGCGTCAGCATATTTGGTGAAGACCGTTGGGTAGAGCCAGCCTCCGGGCCTGAGGCGGACCATACCTTGGTTGTAGAGCGTCTGTTCCTGCTCCATCCTGGCCAGCCACTCCTCGCTCATGGCCTCCACCTCGTGACCACTAGCCAGCGTCGTATTCATCCTCCTAGGTACAACTACACGGGTCGTTATGGCAGTCATGAAAATACCTCGTCTATGTCAGGCATTACAGTGATAGATAAAGTGTCAGTACTTTAATAAACATTTTTACAATTTGATGGCGAGGAAGATTATTTGTGTATGCGTGACATGGCCCCATGTCAGGGCTGTGTCGGCCGATGACCTGTTTATATGTGACGCCAGGAATGGGGGGTGGGGATGTGAACAATATTAGTTGGTAAGGGTATTAGGTGAACATTATGAAAGATGGGTAGACTATGTGGGTCGGGGAGGGTGGGGGAGGTGTCGAAGCTTTACTAGTTCCTGCACTTCTATTCAAATTATATAGAACAACAATACAACTATACTCAAAAACTAAGGTAGTTATTTCAAAAAGAAAAATTGTTCTTAAAATAGGGAATGGAGCGCAACTAGCGCCACCAGTCATTGCTCATTGGGTGGGGATGTTTGGGCAGATAGAAATCTAACAGTCACCAGACCTACCACACCACACACTGAACTATGAAACGTCTGCCTCTGCAAGAACCAGAAGCACAACATAATCTGTAAATAATGCCGTGCAAGTTAATACTAGTATCCGAAATACTTAAATTTAGATCCGATAGATACACACATACCACACTTGTCATTAGGTGTATATACAACTTTACCAAGTCTGCCAAAACCTGATGATAAAAACTCCGTCTACTTACAACTACACAGTCGTTATATTACCTTCACAACACTAAGTCCACCTACAATGATAAGCCGACCGACTAAGAACGAGATTGTATATATTTTAAACACACACAGTCGCATTGTCAAGAACTGGCCTAATAGTCAGCGATAAATCCAGACATCAATATATATTTAAATAGTACAAACTCCCTGCCATTGCGGGGCGCGTTACCAGCAATTAGTTTGTCGTTTCAACGTTGCGTTATTGACAGTCCGCACAGAAGCCAACTTAACCCATAATAGAGATGGACCAAAATTACATTCTCCAGATTAAATGTGGCATCCACTGTACTGTTATGCCATTCCTGCAAGACACCAAACACTAACGAGTTGCTCAATAAAGAAAGATCACTTGGCAAGGCAGTATTTACAGCGTGCACAGATCGCGAGGAGCAGTACGAGCTGTTCGGCTCTTACATTCCCTCCAACATTATATTTCCTCCTTACAGCGTCGGCAAATAATTACAACCATTTTAATAATTTCTCTACTTATACTGCACAATTACACCAATCAGTGTCTTTTCACAAATAGAATGCAACTACACTATGCTCACTCCAAGAGAACTACTGCATTTGGCAACTACTATATCTACACAAAGTTATTAAAGCAGATGGTTACACATTCCCTAAATTATTTTCACAGTTTAACTATAGTCTTCCCTGAGGAATATTCTCTTAAATACGTCAACACACTACATCTCACGTTGTGACACTGAAGGTGGGAGGAACAGCAACACAACTACTCACACCAACACAATCTACACATATGACCTGTTATTGGCTCAGGCTCCACCAAAGCCAACACCCCAGTGTTACCAACTCGGCTAATTAAGTACTCACATCCATCTAGTGATACCAATTCAGTGTAAAAATTAATGCTTAGTCAATTATTTTAAAGATAGTAAAAAAACAACTGTAAGTAAACATAGAGAAAAATGAGGCACAAATTTATGTTAAAGAAGAACAGTAGAATGCTTCGTTAAAATAATTGTGAACATTAATTCCGGTTGTTTCCAAAAATCTCGCCCGTTCTCACGCTTGAACAAACGTTTAAATTAAAGGAGTTTACTCCACAATATGTGTAAAAACCTTAACTCTAGAGGACAATGACCTGTAATTGGAGGAGGCATTTTGGTGGCTGGTATCTATAGTGTGGAGGTCACTGGTCATTACGTGTGAGAACGAGGGAACTGTACAGCGATCTCACCAAAACCGGACCTAACAATTAATGAATGTTTACATGTGCACTATGGAAGGAAGCGTAAACATTAACATGTTTTATAGAAAATACAAGCGTGTAAATGTGTAGGTTTTCTCCTCTTAAACAACATCAGCATCAATAACTAAGATTTTGTCTATCGTCAGCAGAGTACGATAGCAGTGATATCCTGGATCCGGATTCACAAAGCAGTTACGCAAGTACTTACAAACCTTTACATCTTTCCTCAATCTTTGACGGCTTTGGTTACATTTATTAAACAGTTTACATGCATGAAAATTTCCCAATCAACTGTTGTTATTGTTATTAACAGTATTCTGGTGCTTCGGAGCTCATTAACTGTTTAATAATTGTAAACAAAGCCGTCAAAGATTGACAAAAGATGGACAGGTTCGTATATGTTTGTGTAACTGCTTCGTGAATCTGGCCCCCAGACTGATAGACAACACCCATTAAAATAAACATGGTTACTTAATTATAGTAGGCACCTTACCCTGGGATGTGGTACAGTCACAGGTCGGCACCTTACCCTGGGATGTGGTACAGTCATTGGTCGGCACCTTACCCTGGGATGTGGTACAGTCACAGGTCGGCACCTTACCCTGGGATGTGGTACAGTCATTGGTCGGCACCTTACCCTGGGATGTGGTACAGTCATTGGTCAGCACCTTACCCTGGGATGTGGTACAGTCATTGGTCAGCACCTTACCCAGGGATGTGGTACAGTCATTGGTCGGCACCTTACCTTGGGATGTGGTACAGTCAGAGGTCGGCACCTTACCCTGGGATGTGGTACAGTCATTGGTCGGCACCTTACCCAGGGATGTGGTACAGTCACAGGTCGGCACCTTACCCTGGGATGTGGTACATTCACAGGTCGGCACCTTACCCTGGGATGTGGTACAGTCATTGGTCGGCACCTTACCCTGGGATGTGGTACAGTCATTGGTCGGCACCTTACCCTGGGATGTGGTACAGTCACAGGTCGGCACCTTACCCTGGGATGTGGTACAGTCATTGGTCGGCACCTTACCCAGGGATGTGGTACAGTCACATGAAGGCACCTTACCCAGGATGTGGTACAGTCATTGGTCGGCACCTTACCCTGGAATGTAGTACAGTCACAGGTCGGCACCTTACCCTGGGATGTGGTACAGTCATTGGTCGGCACCTTACCCAGGGATGTGGTACAGTCACAGGTAGGCACCTTACCCAGGGATGTGGTACAGTCATTGGTCGGCACCTTACCCAGGGATGTGGTACAGTCATTGGTCAGCACCTTACCCTGGAATGTGGTACAGTCATTGGTCGGCACCTTACCCTGGGATGTGGTACAGTCATTGGTCGGCACCTTACCCTGGGATGTGGTACAGTCATTGGTCAGCACCTTACCCTGGGATGTGGTACAGTCATTGGTCAGCACCTTACCCAGGGATGTGGTACAGTCATTGGTCGGCACCTTACCCTGGGATGTGGTACAGTCACAGGTCGGCACCTTACCCTGGGATGTGGTACAGTCATTGGTCGGCACCTTACCCAGGGATGTGGTACAGTCACAGGTCGGCACCTTACCCTGGGATGTGGTACAGTCACAGGTCGGCACCTTACCCTGGGATGTGGTACAGTCATTGGTCAGCATCTTACCCAGGGATGTGGTACAGTCATTGGTCGGCACCTTACCCTGGGATGTGGTACAGTCACAGGTCGGCACCTTACCCTGGGATGTGGTACAGTCATTGGTCGGCACCTTACCCTAGGATGTGGTACAGTCACAGGTCGGCACCTTACCCTGGGATGTGGTACAGTCACAGGTCGGCACCTTACCCTGGGATGTGGTACAGTCATTGGTCAGCACCTTACCCAGGGATGTGGTACAGTCATTGGTCAGCACCTTACCCTGGGATGTGGTAGAGTCATTGGTCAGCACCTTACCCAGGGATGTGGTACAGTCATTGGTCAGCACCTTACCCAGGGATGTGGTACAGTCATTGGTCAGCACCTTACCCTGGGATGTGGTACAGTCATTGGTCAGCACCTTACCCAGGGATGTGGTACAGTCATTGGTCAGCACCTTACCCTGGGATGTGGTACAGTCACAGGTCGGCACCTTACCCTGGGATGTGGTACAGTCATTGGTCGGCACCTTACACAGGGATTTGGTACAGTCATTGGTCGGCACCTTACCCTGGGATGTGGTACAGTCATTGGTCAGCACCTTACCCTGGGATGTGGTACAGTCATTGGTCAGCACCTTACCCTGGGATGTGGTACAGTCATTGGTCGGCACCTTACCCTGGGATGTGGTACAGTCACAGGTCGGCACCTTACCCTGGGATGTGGTACAGTCACAGGTCGGCACCTTACCCAGGGATGTGGTACAGTCATTGGTCGGCACCTTACCCTGGGATGTGGTACAGTCATTGGTCGGCACCTTACCCTGGGATGTGGTACAGTCATTGGTCGGCACCTTACCCAGGGATGTGGTACAGTCATTGGTCGGCACCTTACCCAGGGATGTGGTACAACCATTGGTCGGCACCTTACCCAGGGATGTGGTACAGTCACAGGTCGGCACCTTACCCTGGGATGTGGTACAGTCATTGGTCAGCACCTTACCCAGGGATGTGGTACAGTCATTGGTCGGCACCTTACCCAGGGATGTGGTACAGTCATTGGTCAGCACCTTACCCTGGGATGTGGTACAGTCATTGGTCAGCACCTTACCCAGGGATGTGGTACAGTCATTGGTCAGCACCTTACCCTGGGATGTGGTACAGTCACAGGTCGGCACCTTACCCTGGGATGTGGTACAGTCATTGGTCGGCACCTTACCCAGGGATGTGGTACAGTCATTGGTCGGCACCTTACCCTTGGATGTGGTACAGTCATTGGTCAGCACCTTACCCAGGGATGTGGTACAGTCACAGGTCGTCACCTTACCCTGGGATGTGGTACAGTCACAGGTCGGCACCTTACCCTGGGATGTGGTACAGTCATTGGTCAGCACCTTACCCAGGGATGTGGTACAGTCATTGGTCAGCACCTTACCCTGGGATGTGGTACAGTCATTGGTCAGCACCTTACCCTGGGATGTCGTACAGTCATTGGTCAGCACCTTACCCAGGGATGTGGTACAGTCACAGGTCGGCACCTTACCCTGGGATGTGGTACAGTCATTGGTCGGCACCTTACCCAGGGATGTGGTACAGTCACAGGTCGGCACCTTACCCAGGGATGTGGTGCAGTCATTAGTCGGCACCTTACCCTGGGATGTGGTACAGTCATTGGTCGGCACCTTACCCTGGGATGTGGTACAGTCACAGGTCGGCACCTTACCCTGGGATGTGGTGCAGTCATTAGTCGGCACCTTACCCTGGGATGTGGTACAGACAGTCACAGGTCGGCACCTTACCCTGGGATGTGGTACAGTCATTGGTCAGCTCCTTACCCTGGGATGTGGTACAGTCATTGGTCGGCACCTTACCCAGGGATGTGGTACAGTCATTGGTCGGCACCTTACCCAGGGATGTGGTACAGTCATTGGTCAGCACCTTACCCTGGGATGTGGTACAGTCATTGGTCGGCACCTTACCCTGGGATGTGGTACAGTCATTGGTCGGCACCTTACCCTGGGATGTGGTACAGTCATTGGTCGGCACCTTACCCTGGGATGTGGTACAGTCATTGGTCGGCACCTTACCCTGGGATGTGGTACAGTCATTGGTCGGCACCTTACCCAGGGATGTGGTACAGTCATTGGTCGGCACCTTACCCAGGGATGTGGTACAGTCATTGGTCAGCACCTTACCCTGGGATGTGGTACAGTCATTGGTCGGCACCTTACCCTGGGATGTGGTACAGTCATTGGTCGGCACCTTACCCTGGGATGTGGTACAGTCATTGGTCGGCACCTTACCGTGGGATGTGGTACAGTCATTGGTCGGCACCTTACCCTGGGATGTGGTACAGACAGTCACAGGTCGGCACGGCAGTCACCTTGCGATATGGTACAGGAAGTAATAGGTACTAGTTCACCTAGTACCTATTACCTAAAGTGTACCTAGTACACTTTAAGGGAGCCGGTCGTCCGAGCGGACAGCACGCTGGACTTGTGATCCTGTGGTCCAGGGTTCGATCCCAGGCGCCGGCGAGAAACAATGGGCAGAGTTTCTTTCACCCTATGCCCCTGTTACCTAGCAGTAAAATAGGTACCTGGGTGTTAGTCAGCTGTCACGAGCTGCTTCCTGGGGATGGAGGCCTGGTCGAGGACCGGGCCGCGGGGACACTAAAGCCCCGAAATTATCTCAAGATAACCTCAAGATAACCTCCTCGGCCCCTGACTGGAAGAGGTGAACTATGCGTAATTTTGTCATAGACCTCAATCAGGTTTGTCAGGCATGACTTTCGCTTTCTAAAACCATGTTGCCCTTCTCTTACACAGTTTATCAGCTCTAGATGGTCCACTATTCTCCACCTGATTACTCTCTAGAACTTTGCAAAGAATACTTGTTAGTGACACTGGTTTGTAATTTAGTGCCTCCTGTCCGTCCTCTTCTTGAAAACTGGGACTAAAGTTGCCTTTTTCTATAATTCTGGATGGATTCCTGTTCCGAGTGTTTTATTAAAAACCTCGTTAGTGGGTTACATATAACGTCTGCAGCCTCTTTCTGTAGCCATGGTGATATTAAATCTGCCCCAATTGATTTTGATACATCTAGTTCTTTCAGGTATTTTTTTAACCTATTCCACTGTGACTACTATGTCATCCAGTGTTTCCTCTGGCTTTTCATCACAGAACTCTGGTCTCCACCTTGGTTCCATTGAAAAGATCTCCTGGGATCTATTGTTTAGGTCCTCACATACCTCCTTATCGTTTTCCATAAGACTTACTTCTTGCCTCTTTAGCCTTAGCACGTGGTATCGGACTGTTGTGTTTCTCCTTATATGGCTATAAAAGAGCTTGGTTGGCCCTTAGCTTTTGCTGGTATGTAATTTTAAAATTTATTCTAAGTTTCTTTCTGACTCTTGTATAATCATTTTTGGCTCTCTTTAGTATGTCTCTATTTTCCTCTGATCCCAGCGTTTCATATGTACATTTCTGAGCAATAACTTTCATATTTTCATTTGTTGTCTTCCCTTCCAGTTCCCTCCCCCACTGGACTTCACCCAGAAAGTCCCTCACCTTAGTGTAGTCTCCACGTCTGTAGATTCTCATATTCCTTAGCATATTTATTGGTCTATCCAGATCCTTTAGCTTTATTAAGTACTGCAGCACGATAATGAAATGGTCACTTACACCCCGGGCATCTCATACTCTATCTTCTCCATATCTACCTCCTTTTGGGTAAACACCAAGTCTAGTATTGATGGTGGATCATCTTCCCCTTACTCCTGTTGGTTCTGCAATATGATGTCTCGGGAGGTGTTTATCTGCTGCATCTATCAGTTTTGCTCTCCATGTCTCATCACCACCATGGGGATCCTTACTTATCCAGTCTATGTATCTGTGATTGAAATCCCCAAGTAATAGCATTCTAGTTCTCGCTCCCCGTGACACCATGACTGTTCTTTCAATTAGTTTCAGGCTTTCTGTTATTTAGTATGTTTTTTGTTTAGTTGTTTAGAAATATGATAAAGAATGTGACAATCTACAGACACGGAGACTACAGTAAGGTGAGGGACATCCTTGAGTAAAGTCCAGTTTAAGAAATAACTGGAAGGGAAGACAAATGAAAATATGGAAGTTACTGCTCAGAAATGTAAATCACTACTACCACTATCTTCATATCCCAAATGTTGCTTTTTTCTGGAACCAACTCTTGCTGATCTGATTCCTCTGACAATTTCACTCCCTCAAAGCTGCAGTGTAGTTGTAGCAGTATGGCTACACCACCTCCTCCCCTTCTCACTCTATCTTTCCTTATTCCTTAATATCCTCCTGGGTAATTGCATTTCCTATAACACTCCTAAGTTTGGTTTCTGTTATTTCAAAAACACGAGGTTCTTCTTCCATCACTCTTTACTGTAACTCTTTCCTCTTATTTGTAATTCAATCTTCATTTGTGTACATGACCTTCATACTTATCATCTGCACTGGGCTGTTTTGGTTTCTCCCAAGGTGGATTCGTTCTGGTTCCCATGGTCAATTCTGATAGGATAGGGGGCGATAGTTGGTTTAGTCACTCCTGTCCCCTGTTGTGTGTGGGTATCTGGTTTGCGCTGTTCCCTCACCATGCATCAAACCAGCGCCATGCACTGGTTTGATGCATTATTCTTTTGTATTGAGTTCGCTGACGCCATACTTTCCTGTTCATGTGAACTGCTGTCATTGCTTTCTCACCAGCTTGTGTTGATTTCTGACCTCCTTGAGGCATTATCTCGTTTTGCTTCTTATGTTCTTTGCTTCCTCTCTATCCTCCTTTGGCATTTATTGGTTAATGTGTACCATATGTTAAGTCCCTTTATCCCTCATTTTTGACTTTCCAGCCATTATATACTTCACTGGTGCATTTCTCTGGAAGATTAATTTTGCTGGTCGATTTTCCCCTATTTAGAATTTACAAAGCCTACAGTAATGCTCAATTTCCTTGGTTGCCTCTGTATTCTTGAAAAGGTTCCTCCAATCTCTTTCGGATCATCTTCACTTCTCCTTTGTTATGTAATCCCCTCTGGCACTGGCAGATTGTAGACTATCTCTGATTTCTTCCTTCCTCTCCAGCTCCGGCCTCGCACTTATCACAACCTGATGACTTTTTACAGCATCTATTACTTTTTTTAGTTATCTGTTTTCCTTCTGACTCCTTAAATACTTCAGCAAATGTTTTGTCTGGTCTTGTTCCCCATTTATCTGTTACATTTTCTATGATTCTTTATTATATGTTCTGTTGTCCTTCTTGCCTCCTCTGTTGCCTTCCCATCTTTCACTGAATTAATTCTAGCCTGAAGCCCATGCACATTATCCTCTTATTTGCAGTTATTTTCTTTCTGCTCCTCTTCAAAGTACCTACTCTGAGCTTCCAACTCTTGTCAAGATTTTAATTTAGGTCCACAATGACCTTCTCCAGTTCCCCCGTTGCTGAGCCACAGCATCCTTCCCCTGTCCCCCCTCCTCCCTTCCATTTCCCCCTCCTCCCATCCCCTCGTCCTGTCAACCATTCCCCACTCCCTCATACCCTCGTCCTCCCCACCATTCCCCTCTCCACTGTCCCCTTGTCCTTCCCATCATCCCCCACTTCCCTGTCCCCTCGTCCTCCCTACCATTCTTCCCTCCCTCCCTTGTCCTCCCACCGTTTTCCATTCCTCCCATCCCCTCGTCCCCATCATCCCCCACTCCCGTCCCCTCGTCCTCCCCACCATTCCCCACTCCCTCGTTCTATGCATTCCCAAATGATCTGATGTTCCCATCACTAAAAAATAAGAAGAGCAGATGGGACAACACAAGTGACTTGTACTCTTCAAGTCACCTGTGTTGTCCCGTCTCGAGTACTGCTCAGTACTCACTTCCCCCTTCAGAGCAGGAGATATTGCTGAAATAGAGGGAATACAGAGAACATATATGGCATGCATAGACGAGATAAAACACCTAATTTATTGGAATCATCTCAAAGCTCTCCAAATGTACCCCTCTAGAAAGGAGACGAGAGAGATACCAAATAATATACACATGGAAAATACTGAAGGGCCAGGTCCCAAATCTACACACTAAAATAACAACGTACTGGAGTGAATGATATGGAAGAAAATGCAAGATTGAGCCAATGAAGAGCAGAGGTACCATAGGCACAATCAGAGCACTGTATAAACATCAGAGGTCCGCGGTTGTTCAACGTCCTCCCAGCGACTATAAGAAATATTGCCGGAACACCCTTGGACATCTTCAAGAGAAAGCTGGACTGTTTTCTAAGATAAGTTCCAGATCAGCCGGGCTGTGGTGGGTATGTGGGCCTGCGAGCCACTCCAAGTAACAGCCTGGTTGTCCAAACTCTCACAAGTCGAGCATGGCCTCGGGCCGGGCTTGGGGAGTAAAAGAACTCCCAGAACCCCCATCAAGCGGGTATCAAAAAACGAAATGAAAAAAATTAAAAAATTAAAAAATAAACTATACTCACGAAATGAATGGTATTGTAAACAACACAGCTCAATTCCAACGCAATGTCACACAAAACAATTAAATCATAATGAAAATAAATGAAAAACTATGAAAATTCATATTATCAATGAAAACGGAAGCATTGAAATGGAATCATAACATATAAGAAATGTGTGTTGCTCTTACGTGCAACAGATGGCGCTGTTTCTTAAAAAAAGAACAAGTTTTTACCTTTTACAGGTGAGACACCTATATAGTTGGTATATAAAAACATGCACATATTCGAATGTAACGTTGTGTCAAAATTTCAAAACAATCAGTGAAGAACTTTCGGAGATTCCAGAGTGTGTTTCTCTTATGTCCAACAGATGGTGCTGTTTTAAAAAAAACATGTTTTTCCTGTCACAGGTGAGACATGTATATAGAAGATATATAAAAACACACGCCTATTCGAATGCAACGTTGTGTCAGAATTTCAAAGCAATCGGTAAAGAGGTTTCGAAGATTTCCCCTCACATGAAAAACAGTTTTCCCCAACAAAACTAGTTTTTCTCGTCACAGATGTGACATCTATATGGTATGTGTTTAAATCACGAAAATTAACACGTGATGAAAAATGTAAGTGTCAGACCACGAAGGAAGAATTGAATCAGGAATTTCCTTAAGTACTTTCGTATTTAATAATACGTCCGGAGGGTCTCCGGAGGGTCTCCGTGGTGTAGTGGTAAGACACTCGCCTGGCGTTCTGTGAGCGCTTTGTCATGCGTTCGTATCCTAGCCGGGGAGGATTTACTGGGCGCAAATCCTTAACTGTCGCCTCTGTTTAACTCAACAGTAAAATGTGTACTTGGTTGTAAAAACGATTCTTCGAGGCGGGGGTCGTATTCCAGGGATTTGCCCAACACGCTACGCGTACTAGTGGATGTACAAGAATGTAACAACTCTTGTATATATCTCAAAAAAGTGAATTACAAGTAAATAGATTTGGACATATATAGGCAGGAGAGAAGTGAAGTGAAGTGAGGTACAATGATGAATGTATGACTGGGATTGGGTGGATATAAATAGGGGCTGCATCCTATTGGCCATCAACTTATCAACAGAGTATGGGTGACAAGAGCCCGACCACTTTCTTGGAACAGTGCAATTATAGTTCCCATTCCAAAACCTAAAGACCCAGGAAATCCCAGACCCATCTCATTAACAAGCTGTCTGGCCAAAACTGCAGAAAGAATGACCCTTAATCGAATTGAATGGAAAGCCAATCCACTACACCATAATATGTTTGCTTACAGAAAAGGTGTTGGAACCACAGAATGCCTTACCTCCCTCCTGGATAAAATCAATGACAAACCTGGAATCCTTATTTTTCTAGACCTTGAAAAAACCTTCGAGTTAGCCAGTGCTCCAGCTACACTGTTCTGCCTTGTGGATAAGGAAATCAAAGGACAAGCTCTTGCTTTTGCCAAAGGAAGCCTGCTTAACCGAGAAGCTAAAGTCAAATTCCAAGGAAAAACATCGACCTCAAAGAGGCTGGAAAATGGAACTCCGCAGGTAGGAATACTAAGCCCCGTCCTCTTCAACTGTCTCATGGAATAATTCATGAAGCTCAAGCTACCAAAAGCCAAACTTCTCAGCTATGCAGACGACTTTGTGGTCATCACCAATGGCAAGGGGGCACAAAAATGCCTAGATATTATCAGCAGGGAAGCCGAACGCATAGCAGTGAAAATAAACAGCAATAAAACAAAAGCTATGGCCGTTAAAATGAGAACTCAAGACATCAGACTGGCAATACAAGGACAAGAAATTGAGTGGGTTACCTCTTTTCAATACCTAGGAGTCATAATAGACAACCAGTTGAAATTCACTCAAGAAATTGAATATCTTCGGCAACGCTGTAAAGTCAGAAACTCAGCTTTGCGCTCTCTGACCAGTCTTAGAGAGGGTGCATCTCTACCAGTACTCAAAATGTACTACGTTCAAGCAGTTAGGTCACTCATCGACTATGCTGCCCCTGCTCTTACATCCCTCAGTGATAACCAATGGGAGAAACTGGAAGTGTCTCAAAATGATGCAATGAGAACAGTGCTGGGAGCACCTATATGGACGCGTAGAGAGAACCTTAGAATGGAAACAAATTTACCAGCATTAGAAAACAGGATGAAACAAAGGATAGCCACCATAATAGGAAAACTTACTGGAACAACCGCCAGACTGTCAATCAAAGACAGCATACAGAGATCCTTTCAGAAAAACCTACACTATAGAACACGCTCATGGATGGATAATCTGGTCAAGATTTTAGAGAAAATGGACCTGAAATGGACCATTAAAAACAAAGGGGAAGATAGACCATATCAACACTTTCGACAGCCTCCTCCATGGGAAGAATCGAATCTAAAGGTAATCATTGAAAGATTTCCAGTTAAAAAATCAGCATGTGACCCGCAGAGGCTCAAGGAAGTAATAGAACAACAAATGGAAACTATCTCTAGACCCACAACGACTCACATCTTCACAGACGGATCAGTTGATCAAAAAAAAAGGTTCTGCTGGGGCAGCAGTTTACACTACCAACCATGAAGCTTACTGGAGCATGAATAGTGGGTGCTCAACATTGCAAACAGAATTATATGCCCTGAAGGAGGCCATAAACTATACAATTGAGAATAATTTACATGATGTCATCATTCATACAGACTCTAAATCTTCGCTCCAGGCATTGTTATCCAGTCAGCACAGAGATAATATACAACTCCTCACAGAAATTCAGCATATAGGAAAAGAAGCCCATAATCGAGGGCTGTCAATCACCCTAAATTGGATACCAAGTCACATTGGCATAGATGGTAACGAAAAGGCAGACTCACTAGCAAAAACTGCCACTGCTCTACCTGTTGTACAGGTTCAAATACCTCCAAGTTTCTCACAGATAAAGGAGCAAATTAAGAAGAAAATATTCTCAACTATCAAAAGTCGCCACAGAGCCAAAGTAGCGGAAGGAAGATCCACTGCGATATGGTACGAACAAGCCACTGGTTACTCCTCTTTCAAGCCTGGCAAAAAGATATCCAGAGACATTGCAGTAGCCATACACAGACTCAGACTTGGTTACAAGTGCTGCTGGGAGGTAATGAACCCAATAGTTAAAGAGTGTCACATCTGTGAAACTGAAGCAGAGGTGCCACTATTGCACTACTTACTGTAATGTGAAGCTACTGAACCCCTGCGCATCAAACTCAACATTAATCCAACGACAGCAGCTGCATTAGATGCACATTCCACCGCGACTACAATGATTAGAAAAACTGTTGAGGAATGGGACTCATTAGTCTGCATCTACATCCGCCACCAAGATAATGTTATTAAAACAAGATTAAAACAGAAGCGATAAATAAGCAGGGAAAAAGGAGAAATCCCCTCCTCCATTTTAAACTTAGACCCAAATATCACAGGAAAAAGGTTATCATGTATAACCAAACGCAATTACGGGCTCACCATAGCCCGTGCTACATGGACATTTCGTCCTGAGTAGCTAAATCTGAAACAACAACAACAACAACTATGGGCCAATAGGCCCAATAAGCCCATCCTATGGGCCAATAGACCCAATAAGCCCATCCTTTGGGGCAATAGACCCAACCTATAGGCCAATAGGCCCATACGTTGATATTAATTAGATAGTGGATATTAACACAGTATTAGTGACACAAATGTGTATCAGTGATCCTACTCAAATCGCCCTCTAACTGATCAATCAAAAATGGATCTAAATTTTATATATATATATTTATATATATATATATATATTATATATATATATATATATATATATATATATATATATATATATATATATATATATATATATATATATATATATATATATATATATATATAATATATATATTTTATATATATATATATATATATATATATATATATATATATATATATATATATATATATATATATATATATATATATATATATATATATATATATATATATATATATATATATATATGACTGAAAACTCACACCCCAGAAGTGACTCGAACCCATACTTCCAGGAGCAACGCAACTGGTAACTACAGGGCGCTTTAATCCGCTTGACCATCACGGCCGGACAAAAGGAAGTGATAGCTGAAGCTATTTGAACCACTTCCCCGCCGGCAACTCGGATGGTAATCTTGGGCATAGCATTTTACCAAATCACCTCATTTCAGTCGCATATAGTCCTGGGGACCATTCAGGCTTGTTCGCATATATATATATATATATATATATATATATATATATATATATATATATATATATATATATATATATATATATATATATATATATATATATTTGTCGTACCTAGTAGCCAGAATGCACTTCTCGGCCTACTATGCATGGCCCGTCTTCTCCCAGCAACGGCTGTCGCATACGTCTCAGCTACAGTCGTCCGGTTTCCCAAATAGTCCTCTCTTCCTCAGCTACCCAGTGGCTCTGTCTGCCACTACGCTGTCACGAACTGGTGAATTGCCACAGACGCCACATACGTCACTGCACGGCTTCACTGCTACTGGCACAGTACCTGACTGGAGCACTTGTTGCTCAAATAACCGTCAATTCCCTCTTCTGGTTCAACACATGAACTAGGGAAGACTTCTCAGAGTACTGGCGGACTTCAGGTGACGCGTAAATCCACGGTGGCGGGGAACAACTGTCCACCTGACAGGACCAACCGTCGCACGTCCGACCTCTATGACGTGTCGTGTCTGACTGCTGGCGCCAGCTCGGCGCGCTGGCCGGACCCCCTTCCTTCGTGACGTCACTTTTGCTATGGGAAGTTTTCATTGGCTCCCTGTGCCACATTGCTGTCGGTGACCAATCCGGTGCCACTGACGTCACACGGTTTTGGCGGGAGATCAGGGAGGCCAGCGCCATCTTGGCTCCCTAAAGGGCCTAAACCACAGGCCAAAATATTACTATTTCACAAATTTCTCGGCTCTCCGAGAACACTGCACTCTCTCCCATATATCAAATTGTAGCCTGCAACGTAGAGAACGTTTGGGAAAAGTAGACATGACTCTTACTGCAGGCGTGGGAGAATTATAAGGGGGGGAACTCCGTCACATACCCCTCCCCTTAAAATAAGAGTCATGTCTGGTTAGTGCATGCGGGATAGGGCGTCCGCTACTACGTCGTCCTTCCCCTTGATGTGCTTGACCTTGATCCTTGTCAGACTCTCAGTGCGGGTGAGACTGGTGCCGTTCGCCCTGGACCACTTACTTTCCTCCTCCGGGAGTTCTCGGTCCCTCGCTACACTCAGACCCGTCTTCCGCTGGGTTTCTCGGATATTCGTTCCGTCCAGCTTGGCGGCTCTACCTTCCACAGTGAAGAAAGGTCTCAGGCGGCCTGCGTGACACACCTGTTTCTTCCGGGGTCCATCCGGCTTCCCAATCTCGTACGACACTGGACCCAACCGTCGCAGCACTCGGTATGGTCTCTTGAACCGCGACCTGGTCACTCTACCTTTACCTGGCAGCACAACCATTACTTTGGATCCGGCCTGAAAATCCCTCTGCGCAGCTCTCCCGTCGTACCACTCCGACATCTTACGTTGCGCCTTCTTCAGGAGTTTCCTAGCCAGTCCCTTCGCTCGAGTGAGACGTTCTTTGAACTGCTGGACATATTTAATCACCGTTCCCACGGTCGCTCCTGGTGTCCATCGTTCCTTCATCATGAATAGCATGGCATATATAATATAGATAAATGGAAAGTAAGCCTTCTCAGGACCCACACGTCCTCCTTCGGCCTCACTAACCAATTCGGGGACCTCCCCCTGCTGTAACTCTCCGAGACGAGCGCGGTTTACCCCTAGAGAACCGGTGAGTGTCACCTGCAACTCACCATTCGGGCTACTCTCGCCCTCCACTCGTTCTCTGGGTCCTACGTAGAGGTGATTTGTTCCCAGGCTGTCAGTCAACTCCTCAGCCCCATCAGATCCACAATCTCCTGGTTCTTCGCGTTGTCTCGGTGTCACAGTACAAACTGGGATCGCCACCAGTGCGATTCCCTTCTCGTCCCCACAGGCGTTCAACTCTCCGCCTGTCTCCTCGTGTTGTTCTGGGCACTCTTCGCCTTTCACGAGATGCGGGAGGACATATCCTCCACACGCGTCATTCCCCAAGATGACCTGCGCCTCCATCTTGGGCATTGATGTACAGACTCCCACCACTAGGGTCTGGCAGCCATATTCGGAATTTAAAGTTACCTGGTGTAGGGGCATCCTCACTGGGCCTCCCACAGTGGCCACCCGTGCCACCCCCACACTGGTACTTTCGTAACCCTCGGGGAACAGGGTTTCACTTACCAGGGTAAAGTCAGCCCCGGTGTCTCTTAGCATCTTCACTGGGATGGGGTCTGCGACCCCCATCCTTACGGTTCCTTGACACGTGAATGGGTGAACTTTCTTCTTCCCATTCAGCACGGGTTCATCCCGCACTCCCTCGGCCCTCTGGTCCTCGAACATCACTAAAGCAACGTGTCCCCGCTGCTTAGGGCGTCTGCATTCCCGCGCGACGTGTCCGATTATTCCGCAGTTGTAGCAGCGGCCCCTCGGCGGAGACCATCCGCCACCGCTCGCCTTAGCACTGCCTCCAGAGACCGTCACACCCTGTGTCCTTCTCGCCTCACTTGTCGTTTCCTTCGTTGCAGTAACAACTTCCGAGCTCTCATCTTGGCTCTCCTCTATCGGTTCCACAACATCTTTTGTTCCTCTGTCGTACCATCTCGAGCGGTGGGACCTGGGAGAACTCGCTCCTGTCCTCCATCCATTCGTCCTCCTATAATTCCTACTGCCTCCGGAGTACGCGGGTGATCGATGCTGTCCCTCTCGGCTTGGGCGCAGTACTTCCTCTAACATGTCGGCTCGGTCGGCTGCGGCCCTTAGGTTCTTTATGTCCGCCTCCTTTATCCTCAGCCTGATCTCAGGAGAGAGCACGGACATAAACTTTTCCATGGCCACTAGTTCCTTGATCTCTTCGGCCGACCTCGCTTCCTCGGAGTCCAGCCACTTAAGGAGCTTTCTTTCTATGTGCCTCGCCGTCTCCGCATACGATTTTCCTGGTGACCGGGTACATTCTCTAAACCTCTTTCTGTAACACTCTGGCGTGAGCTTAAAGGAACGGAGCACAGCTCGTTTTACCACATCGTAGTTAGTGCATTCCTGGAAGTCGAGCATAGTGAATGCTTCACGAGCTTCACCCGTGAGCCTCCCTTGGACCAATTCCGCCCACTCCGCCCTCGGCCACCTCTTCATAGCAGCAACTCTTTCAAAGTGATCAAAGAAATTTTCGGCTTCACTAGGCACGTAGACCGGCAGGTCTCGTTCCCTCACTCGTCGGTCTTCCTGTGGCGGGGCAGGTACACTTAGTCCTAATTCAATTCGCTTCAGCTCTACTTCCTTTTTGGCTTCTATTTCCATTTGTCTCAGCCTAACTTCTTGCTCGTGTTCTTCCTGGCGTAGCTGTGCTTCTCGCTCTTGCTCTTCCCGGCGTAGCTCCTCACGCCTTAGCTGCGCTTCTGCTTCTCGCTTTTCTCTGCGCTGCTGTGCTTCTGCTTCTCGCTCTTCTTTGCGCTGCTGTGCTTCTCGCTCTTCTTTGCGCTGCTGTGCTTCTCGCTCTTCTTTGTGCTGCTGTGCTTCTTCTCTCCTCAGCTGTGCTTCTCGCTCTTCTCTGCGCTGCTGTGCTTCCAGCTGCAACTTCATTATTTCCAGCTTAATGCTGTGCCTGCTGCCGCTGGATCCCCTGCTGCTTCCACCAATACTCAGGTGTTCACCCTCACTGGCAGGTGTTTGGGGCCGTTCCTCCCCCAAAGCTTCGTCTCGAGCCTTGAGCTGAGCCATTATCTCTAGTCTTCTTTCACCAACTCTGGCAGATTTCAGCTTTATTCCGAAATGATCCGCTATAGCCTGTAACTGTGCCTTGGTGCACTCTTCCAGCACCTGTTCGTCTCTAGAGTCAATAAACCTGGTTACTTTATCACCCTCCATCTTGTGCTATGAGTGATAACCTGCGCCTGATCTCTAACACCACTGCCAAGTACCACCACTGCAACCTTTACTTTGATCGAAATCCTGGTGAGGTCTCACAATGTCGGGGATTCACCTCTCTTCTCCCTAGTCTGGGGTGAGCAAATGTTATGCTCAAGGTCACTCACCGTAGCCCTGCGGGTCTTCACTCAATCCTCACTGCGCCACTGCACGCCAGGAGAGTCTCCCAGTCAATCTTAACGGCCTCTAATTAAGAAAGAGTGAGAACACGACTTGTGCACTTGACTGTCGTGTGCCCTCCCCAACAATCGGGCTCTACGGTTAATCACAAGGTCGCCAACTGGTGTTTTAGGTGGCCAGTAACACCATCAGTGGACTGGTGTATTCAGTGGTAGCCTTGGCAAGGTCACACTCAAAAGATCAGGAATCAGGCAGGTACTTATTGTTATCACTCTATGTTTATCAGTATAATATAGCCACAAGATCAATGGCGGGGATGATATAAACACAAAGATAGTTTTGTATTTTACTTAAAATGTATGAAAGATGTCATAAAGGCCAAACAATAATCCATAAATCAACTGATCCTGACGCGGCCGGTAATTCCCACGGATATTATGTGATCCAGATACTCCACGGATTATTATGTGATGGCAACATCTCCCTTCCTCATCAAGTGTCAAGAACAGCTGATCGCAATGGCCTCTCCGTGCGAACTTTGCTTGTTTTCTAGATTCACGCGCGCTGTTTCTTTAAATTCTCCAATATTACTAGAAACTCGCACACTCGATATTGGCACAAATAAACCGGATTACTCAGTTACACTGTATTCAGGCTCAAACAGTCTTTTCTACAATCAATGCTATAATGACTCACTGTAATGGTCTTACACTGTTATTCATCCAACAATATATTATGAAATATTAACACTGGAGTTTTCATTACTTTCTCTCATGGGCGATAACTCCGTAATTCACTGTACTCACAAACGACTTATCACTGCATGAACATAGCATATATAATGTAGACACATCAAGTATCAATACATGGAAAATAAATTATTTCTGGGCGCACAGCCTAACTTTCAAATACTGGCATAATATTATATATAATTTACCACTATATGTTCATATCAAAATCTATAGAAAGATATACACAACACAGTAAATTTATCACTGGTTCCTGGTGCCTGTACACACCAATAATCAACATGAATATTACAAGTACTCTTGATAGTACTGTCTAGCACACTGGTGCTTTACCGTGACATGGGTGAGACTTGCTCACGACATATAAAATCCTCAGGCTAGAAAATATAGCCGAATAACATAGCTAACTAAAGGGGAATGGGGAGGGAACTAGAAACACCTACTTCACCCTATCCTCCGATGAGAGTCGAGATGTAGATCCTGGTCCTCGTGTCGGGAACGCCGCCACACTACACGTCGTCGTGTCCTACCAGAGCCTCTCGTCGTCCCACCGTTTAGCGCGTCGTCTCCGTGCCTCCTCACTGCAGGTCCGTCCTCCTTCTTGACTTCTTGAAAGTTGGAGTCGGTCTCCTGGCCGTCGTCTTCTCCCATCAACGGCTGCCGCCTACGTCTCAGCTACAGTCGTCCGGTTTCCCCAAATAGTCCTCTCTTCCTCAGCTACCCAGTGGCTCTGACTGCCACTACGCTGTCACGAACTGGTGAATTGCCACAGACGTCACATACATCACTGCATGGCTTCACTGCTTCTTGCACAGCACCTGACTGGAGCACTTGTTGCTCAAATAACCGTCAATTCCCTCTTCTGGTTCAACACATAAACTAGGGAAGACTTCTCAGAGTACTGGCGGACTTCAGGTGACTCGTAAATCCACGGTAGCGGGAAACAACTGTCCTACTGACAGGACCAACCGTCGCACGTCCGACCTCTATGACGTGTCGTGTCTGACAGACCGGCGCGCTGACCGGACCCCCATCCTTCGTGACGTCACCTTTGCTACGGGAGGTTTTCATTGGCTCCCGGTGCCACATTGCTGTCGGTGACCAATCCGGTGCCACTGACGTCACACGGTTTTGGCGGGAGATCAGGGAGGTAAGCGCCATCTTGGCTCCCTAAAGGGCCAATACCACAGGCCAAAATATTACTATTTCACAAATTTCTCGGCTCTCCGAGAACACTTCACTCTCTCCCATATATCGAATTGTAGCCTGCAACGTAGAGAACGCTCGGGAAAAGCAGACATGACTCTTACTGCAGGCGTGGGAGAATTATACGGGAGGGAACACGGGCACAATATATATATATATATACATATATATATATATATATATATATATATATATATATATATATATATATATATATATATATATATATATATATATATATATATATATATATATATGTCGTACCTAGTAGCCAGAATGCACTTCTCGGCCTACTATGCAAGGCCCGATTTGCCTAACAAGCCAAGTTTTCCTGAATTAATATATTTTCTCTAATTTTTTTCTTATGAAATGATAAAGCTACCCATTTCATTATGTATGAGGTCAATTTTTTTTATTGAAGTTAAAATTAACGTAGATATATGACCGAACCTAACCAACCCTACCTAACCTAACCTAACCTATCTTTATAGGTTAGGTTAGGTTAGGTAGCCAAAAAAGTTAGGTTAGGTAGTCGAAAAACAATTAATTCATGAAAACTTGGCTTATTAGGCAAATTGGGCCTTGCATAGTAGGCTGAGAAGTGCGTTCTGTCTACTAGGTACGACATATATATATATATATATATATATATATATATATATATATATATATATATATATATATATATATATATATATATATATATATATATATGCAACAATGATCACAAAAAACTTTTCCAAGTATGTAGAAAAACCACATGTGAAAAATAAAGAATGCTTAACGCGTTTTCGGCTAATTCTCTTTCGTCAGAGCAAAGTAAAATGAAGAATCCAAGCCAGCATTTGCCCTTTTGCCCTTCATTCTACTTTGCTCTGATGAAGGCGAATTAGCCGAAAACGCGTTAAGCATTATCTGTTTTTCACATGTGGTTTTTCTGCATATATATATATATATATATATATATATATATATATATATATATATATATATATATATATATATATATATATATATATATATATATATATATATATATATTTATATATATATATATATATATATATTTATATATATATATATATATATATATATATATATATATATATATATATATATATATATATATATATATATATATATAGCCCATGACATCACCCTAATAAGAGAAATGTTGAACAAGAATACCTGTATAATAGACAAAACCCAAGATGCAAGAAGATTACAAATTCTTGAAGCAATTCACATAAGAATAGAACAATCTACCATGAACACCCAAATCTCGGAACTATTTACTCTACCCACCATGAGAGTAAGGACAAGACCAGAACATAACGATGCCAACACAGAAGACAATGTCCAACATAACAGGCCAATTACACTTGATTAATCTTTGTATGTAGATAGAAGCTGCCTCGTATGGGCCAATAAGCCTTCTGCAGTTACCTCTATTCTTATGTTCTTATGTTTCACCCCACATTTATCCCTTATGTATCCCCCCATGTTTTAACCTTTATTGCCTTATCACCTGACCCAGTGCGGGTATAAAATCAACCAGCCCTGTGAAATCGCTTCACTTGAGAATGAACCATGGAGGTTAGAAACGTTGTGAAAATTGTATAAATAAGTGCAATACATTCTATAGTAAATCACTTCTTTTCTTCAACTTAAAAGTACGAAAATGAGTTTTGGAGAACTCCTATTTCAACTAAGCCCTGATGCTAAGAAAATAGTTAGAGGGATAGAAGCCCTAAACCAGAAAATAATAAATACAGAATATGCGGTCATATTCAGTGAAACATGTTTGAAAGAAAACCTGCTGCCAGTATACACCAATATATATATATATATATATATATATATATATATATATATATATATATATATATATATATATATATATATATATATATATATATATATATATATATATATATATACATATAAATATATATATATATATATATATATATATATATATATATATATATATATATATATATATATTTTATATATATTATACATATATATATAAAATATATATATATATAAATATATATAAATATATATAAATATATATATATATAATATATATATATATATATATATATATATATATATATATATATATATATATATAACTGAAAACTCACACCCCAGAAGTGACTCGAACCCATACTGCCAGGAGCAGCGCAACTGGTATGTACAGGGACGCCTTAATCCGCTTGACCATCACGACCGGACATAAGGAAGTGATAGCCGAAGCTATTTGAACCACTTCCCCGCCGGCATTCGGATGGTAATCTTGGGCATAGCATTTTATCAAATCACCTCATTCTTTGGGGCACACGTGAGGAACACAAATGCAAACAAGCCTGAATGGTCCCCAGGACTATATACAACTGAAAACTCACACCCCAGAAGTGACTCGAACCCATACTGCCAGGAGCAATGCAACTGGTATGTACAGGGACGCCTTAATCCGCTTGACCATCACGACCGGACATAAGGAAGTGATAGCCGAAGCTATTTGAACCACTTCCCCGCCGGCACTCGGATGGTGTGCCCCAAAGAATGAGGTGATATGATAAAATGCTATGCCCAAGATTACCATCCGAGTGCCGGCAAGGAAGTGGTTCAAATAGCTTCGGCTATCACTTCCTTATGTCCGGTCGTATATATATATATATATATATATATATATATATATATATATATATATATATATATATATATATATATTGTAGTACTCTTTTATTGTATTGTACTCTTTTATATATATATATATATATATATATATATATATATATATATATATATATATATATATATATATATATATATATATATATATATATATATATATTATTAATTATGACCGAAAAAGTAAGATTAGTAATTCTAACACGAATTTTTCGATCTTTCGTACATTTCTTTTCACTGTTGGTGGTAATTCAAAAATCAATTCTCCAAAATTCATTTTTATTTCTAGTCTGACGCGACACTTGAGCGCGTTTCGTAAAACTTATTACATTTTCAAAGACTTTAGTTTACACATACACAACTGAATAGAACTTACACATCTCCGATTTGTTTATATCTACATTTGAGTGAGGTGGATGGGGTGAGGTGGTATTAATAGGGTATTAATTTCATCAACACAAGACAGAACACGAAACAATGGGTATTGATTGGAAGTGATTGTAGAAAGCCTATTGGTCCATATTTCTTGAAGCTTCTATATTGGAGCGGAGGCTTGAGGTGGGTAGAATATAGTTGTGCATTAATTGGCTGTTGATTGCTGGTGTTGACTTTTTAATGTGTAGTGCCTCGCAAACGTCAAGCCGCCTGCTATCGCTGTATCTATCGATTATTTCTGTGTTGTTTACTAGGATTTCTCTGGCGATGGTTTGGTTGTGGGAAGAGATTATATGTTCCTTAATGGAGCCCTGTTGCTTATGCATCGTTAAACGCCTAGAAAGAGATGTTGTTGTCTGGCCTATATACTGTTTTTTTTGGAGCTTACAGTCCCCAAGAGGGCATTTGAAGGCATAGACGACGTTGGTCTCTTTTAAAGCGTTCTGCTTTGTTATATGGAGGACCTATTATTATATTGGTACCTATTATTATATTGGTCCTCCATATAACAACGATATATGGAGGACCTATGGCAATTCCACGACCAAGAGATGGCTTCCTGAACCTTGCAGGAATTAACCTCACTGAGGACCAAGTCACTCTCCTAAATCTGGGTATAAACTGTCACGTAATGTCCAGACCGAGTGAGATGGCCCGGAAATTGGAGTTGGAAATCCTGTTGGACGACATATTCGACCTCGAGACACAAAAGAAGGTCACTACCAAAGATACCTTACAAGCAGAACTTATTGCGGAAGGAGGAAAGAATCGAGGCAATTACAGAAGCACCATACTGTCCCCCGAGCTCAAAGCGGCAGTTAAAAGTCTTCGTGAGAACAAGGAGATAGTTGTCAGGAGAGGCGACACGTCGCCAATATATGTCATTCTTAAAAAAAGACGAATATCTGGCGAAAATGAACCTAATACTCTCTGACCAAACTAAATTCCAAAGGGTAACGAAGGACACTACAGCCGAATTGAAAGCTAAGGTCAACAAACTGATCGAAACTGTGAACGCAAAGAAATCCGGACTCCACCTGCCAAAGATTATTGGGGAATATAAACCTGGATTCGGCTAATTCGCCTTCATCAGAGCAAAGTAGAATGAAGGGCAAAAGGGCAAATGCTGGCTTGGATTCTTCATTTTACTTTGCTCTGACGAAAGCGAATTAGCCGAATATATATATATATATATATATATATATATATATATATATATATATATATATATATATATATATAACTAATATGCAACTGACAATATTCAGTTGCATATTGTCCTGGGGACCATTCAGGCTTGTTCGCATATATATAAATATATATATATATATATATATATATATATATATATATATATATATATATATATATATATATATATATATATATATATATATATATATATATATATATATATATATATATGTCATCATATATATATATATATTAGTATATTTTGGTAGCAGTCTTTCCTGTAGACATATATTATTAAATATGACCGAAAAAGTAAGATTAATAATTCTAACACGAATTTTCTCAATCTTTCGTACATTACGCTTCACTGTTGGAGGTAAATAAAAAATCACTTCTCCAAAATTCATTTTTATTTCTAGTCTGACGCGACACGGGCGCGTTTCGTAAAACTTATTACATTTTCAAAGACTTCACAAATACACAACTGATTAGAACTTACGTCTCTCTGATATTATATCTACATTTGAGTGAGGTGGGAAGGGTGATGTGGCATTAACACAAGACAGAACAGGAGGGGATATTAATAGGGTATTAAAAGTATCAACACAAGACAGAACAGAAACAATGGGTATTGAATAGAAGTGTTTGTAGAAAGCCTATTGGTCCATATTTCTTGATGCTTCTATATTGGAGCGGAGTCTTGAGGTGGGTAGAATATAGTTGTGCAATAATTGGCTGTTGATTGCTGGTGTTGACTTCTTGATGTGTAGTGCCTCGCAAACGTCAAGCCGCCTGCTATCGCTGTATCTATCGATGATTTCTGGCCAATCATTAGCCAGATACCCACACCCACGTACAGACTGGCGAAGCGACTCAACGGCCTGCTGACTCCTTATGTTCCTTGCGCCTTCAGCCTGAAGTCTCCAAAGGAATTTGTGGACTTACTGCGGGGCACACGGGCCACAGGGATAAGAGCCTCGTTGGACGTAGAATCGCTGTTTACCAACGTACCTGTGGACGAGACAATCGGAATGATAGCCGACAGAGTGTATCGTGATCCAGCCTGTACTCCTCTTGACATGCCAGAAAGTATTCTGAGGAAACTACTCCAAGCTTGTACTAAAGAGGCACCCTTCTTGAGCCCGGATGGGCACATGTGTAAGCAAGTAGATGGGGTCGCCATGGGTTCTCCCCTAGGTGTCCTGTTTGCAAACTTCTACATGGGTACCATCGAGCAAAAAGTCTTAGTCGACATGAACTTGAAACCGGCCATATACTGCAGGTATGTTGACGACATTTTTACACAGGTACCTGATGTCAGACATCTGCAGGAGCTGAAGGAGGCATTTGAGCAGAGTTCCGTGCTGCGTTTCACTTACGAGACGGAAAAGGATGGGAAGCTGCCTTTTCTAGATGTAACAGTCATGGAAAAGGGCGGAGGTTTCCACACTGCAGTCTACACTAAGGAAACAAACATAGGAATGTGCCTAAATGCCAACAGCGACTGCCCCGACAGGTACAAGAGGAGTGTTGTTAACGCATACGTCGACCGTGCTCTCAGCCACAGCTCAGAATGGAAGCAAGTCGACGAAGAACTCTGTAGGGTAAGGCAGGTCCTAGTCAATAACGGCTTCTCCAATGGTTTCATCGAAGACATCATAAGAAGGAAAGTGAAAAGCCATGCAACCTCTGAAGAGACAACTAACACAACACCTATACCCCCTATTAGACTATTTTACAGGAACTTCTTTTCCACAGCTCATAAAACGGAGGAAAGGGTCCTGAAAGATATTGTTAATAGAAACGTTATCCCTACAGACAAAAATCAGAGGATACAACTGACGATTTACTATAAAACCAGAAAAACGGCCAGCCTACTCATGAGAAACTCTCCAGACACAAAACAGAACGCTTTAAAAGAGACTAACGTCGTCTATGCCTTCAAATGCCCACTTGGGGACTGTAAGCTCCAAAAAACCCAGTATATAGGCAAGACAACAACATCTCTTTCTAGGCGTTTAACGATGCATAAGCAACAGGGCTCCATTAAGGAACATATAATCTCTTCCCATAACCAAACCATCGCCAGAGAAATCCTAGTAAACAACACAGAAATCATCGATAGATACAGCGATAGCAGGCGGCTTGACGTTTGCGAGGCACTACACATCAAGAAGTCAACACCAGCAATCAACAGCCAATTATTGCACAACTATATTCTACCCACCTCAAGACTCCGCTCCAATATAGAAGCATCAAGAAATATGGACCAATAGGCTTTCTACAAACACTTCTATTCAATACCCATTGTTTCTGTTCTGTCTTGTGTTGATACTTTTAATACCCTATTAAATCCCCTCCTGTTCTGTCTTGTGTTAATGCCACATCACCCTTCCCACCTCACTCAAATGTAGATATAATATCAGAGAGACGTAAGTTCTAATCAGTTGTGTATTTGTGAAGTCTTTGAAAATGTAATAAGTTTTACGAAACGCGCCCGTGTCGCGTCAGACTAGAAATAAAAATGAATTTTGGAGAAGTGATTTTTTATTTACCTCCAACAGTGAAGCGTAATGTACGAAAGATTGAGAAAATTCGTGTTAGAATTATTAATCTTACTTTTTCGGTCATATTTAATAATATATATATATATATATATATATATATATATATATATATATATATATATATATATATATATATATATATATATATATATATATATATATATATATATATATATATATATATATATATGCGGAAAATCCACAGAGAAATATGAAATGAGGTGAACGTTTCGAGGTGAAATGAAATGAGGTGAACACTGTCTGGTGTTGACAACACCAGACAGTTTCGGCTTTAACAAGCCGAAACGTTCACCTCATTTCATATTTCTCAGTGGATTTTCCGCATTAAATGATCAGTGTTTTGTGATCGTCAATTGCATATATATATATATATATATATATATATATATATATATATATATATATATATATATATATATATATATATATATATATATATATATATATGCAAACAAGCCTGAATGGTCCCCAGGACTATATACAACTGAAAACTCACACCCCAGAAGTGACTCGAACCCATACTCCCACAACTGGTATGTACAGGGACGCCTTAATCCGCTTGACCATCACGACCGGACATAAGGAAGTGATAGCCGAGGCTATATGAACCACTTCCCCGCCGGCACTCGGATGGTAATCTTGGGCATAGCATTTTATCAAATCACCTCATTCTTTGGGGCACACGTGAGGAACACACGTGAGGAACACGTGATTTGATAAAATGCTATGCCCAAGATTACCATCCGAGTGCCGGCGGGGAAGTGGTTCATATAGCCTCGGCTATCACTTCCTTATGTCCGGTCGTGATGGTCAAGCGGATTAAGGCGTCCCTGTACATACCAGTTGTGGGAGTATGGGTTCGAGTCACTTCTGGGGTGTGAGTTTTCAGTTGTATATAGTCCTGGGGACCATTCAGGCTTGTTTGCATTTGTGTTCCTCACGTGTGCCCCAAAGAATGAGGTGATTTGATAAAATGCTATGCCCAAGATTACCATCCGAGTGCCGGCGGGGAAGTGGTTCATATAGCCTCGGCTATCACTTCCTTATGTCCGGTCGTGATGGTCAAGCGGATTAAGGCGTCCCTGTACATACCAGTTGTGGGAGTATGGGTTCGAGTCACTTCTGGGGTGTGAGTTTTCAGTTGTATATAGTCCTGGGGACCATTCAGGCTTGTTTGCATTTGTGTTCCTCACGTGTGCCCCAAAGAATGAGGTGATTTGATAAAATGCTATGCCCAAGATTACCATCCGAGTGCCGGCGGGGAAGTGGTTCATATAGCCTCGGCTATCACTTCCTTATGTCCGGTCGTGATGGTCAAGCGGATTAAGGCGTCCCTGTACATACCAGTTGTGGGAGTATGGGTTCGAGTCACTTCTGGGGTGTGAGTTTTCAGTTGTATATAGTCCTGGGGACCATTCAGGCTTGTTTGCATTTGTGTTCCTCACGTGTGCCCCAAAGAATGAGGTGATTTGATAAAATGCTATGCCCAAGATTACCATCCGAGTGCCGGCGGGGAAGTGGTTCATATAGCCTCGGCTATCACTTCCTTATGTCCGGTCGTGATGGTCAAGCGGATTAAGGCGTCCCTGTACATACCAGTTGTGGGAGTATGGGTTCGAGTCACTTCTGGGGTGTGAGTTTTCAGTTATATATATATATATATATATATAAATATATATATATATATATATATATATATATATATATATATATATATATATATATATATATATAATTTAGATCCATTTTTGATTGATCAGTTAGAGGGCGATTTGAGTAGGATCACTGATACACATTAGTGTCACTAATACTGTGTTAATATCCACTATCTAATTAATATCAACGTATGGGCCTATTGGCCCATAGGTTGGGCTTATTGGGCCTATTGGCCCATTAAGAACATAAGAACATAAGAACAAAGGTAACTGCAGAAGGCCTATTGGCCCATTCGAGGCAGCTCCTATTCTATAACCACCCAATCCCACTCATATACTTGTCCAACCCGCGCTTGAAACAATCGAGGGACCCCACCTCCACCACGTTACGCGGCAATTGGTTCCACAAATCAACAACCCTGTTACTGAACCAGTATTTACCCAAGTCTTTCCTAAATCTAAACTTATCCAATTTATACCCATTATTTCGTGTTCTGTCCTGTGTTGATACTTTTAATACCCTATTAATATCCCCCTTGTTATGTCCATTCACCCACTTGTAAACCTCTATCATGTCGCCCCTAACTCTTCGCCTTTCCAGTGAATGCAACTTAAGCTTTGTTAATCTTTCTTCATATGAAAGATTTCTAATTTGGGGAATTAACTTAGTCATCCTACGCTGGACACGTTCAAGTGAATTTATATCCATTCTATAATATGGCGACCAAAACTGAACTGCATAATCTAAATGGGGCCTAACTAGAGCAAGATATAGCTTGAGAACCACACCAGGTGTCTTGTTACTAACGCTGCGATTAATAAATCCAAGTGTCCGATTTGCCTTATTACGAACATTTATGCATTGATCCTTTTGTTTTAAATTCTTACTAATCATAACTCCCAGATCCCTTTCGCAATCCGACTTCGCAATCACAACACCATCTAGCTCGTATCTTGTAACTCTATCATCATTACCTAACCTCAGAACTTTACATTTATCAGCATTAAACTGCATCTGCCAATCCTTTGACCATTTCAAAACCCTATCTAGATCAACTTGAAGTGATAGTGAGTCCTCCTCCGAATTAATTTCCCTACCGATTTTCGTATCATCGGCAAATTTGCAAATGTTGCTACTCAAACCTGAATCTAAATCATTTATATATATTATAAACAACAGAGGTCCCAGGACAGAGCCTTGAGGCACTCCGCTTACAACATTTTCCCACTCTGACTTGATTCCATTTATACTAACTCTCTGTTTCCTTTGGTATAGCCATGCCCTAATCCAGCTTAATATAGCACCCCCAATACCATGAGACTCTATCTTTTTAATCAGTCTTTCATGTGGCACTGTATCAAAAGCTTTGCTAAAGTCAAGGTATACAACATCGCAATCCTTACCACTATCAACTGCCTCAACAATGCTAGAATAAAAAGATAACAAATTTGTTAAACATGAACGGCCATTTATAAAACCATGTTGAGACTCAATTATTAATTTATGTTTTTCAAGATGAAGACGAATTTTATTTGCTATTATAGATTCGAGTAACTTTCCCACAATAGACGTTAGGCTAATTGGTCGATAGTTAGACGCAAGTGATCTATCTCCTTTCTTAAAAACTGGTATCACATTAGCAACTTTCCAAAACTCTGGCACTCTGCCTGACTCTATTGATTTATTAAATATGGTTGACAGTGGGTCACAAAGCTCCTCTTTGCATTCTTTAAGCACCCTGGCAAACACTTCATCCGGCCCTGGGGATTTGTTTGGTTTGAGTTTTACTATTTGTTTAAGAACATCCTCCCTGGTAACTGCTAAAGTCGTCAACCTGTCCTCGTCCCCACCCACATAGACTTGTTCAGCTGAAGGCATATTGTTAAGCTCCTCTTTAGTAAATACAGATACAAAATATTTATTAAAAATACTACTCATCTCTTCATCACTATCTGTTATTTGACCTGTATCAGTTTTTAATGGACCTATCCTTTCCCTAGTCTTAGTACGATATAACTGAAAAAACCCTTTAGGATTTGTCTTTGCTTGCCCTGCTATGCGAACTTCATAGTTTCTTTTTGCTTTCCTTATCTCTTTTTTAACATTTCTAACCAGTTGTACGAATTCCTGTTCTAAAGTGACCTCCCCATTTTTAATCCTTTTGTACCAAGCTCTCTTTTTACCTATAAGGTTCTTCAAATTCTTTGTTATCCACTTTGGGTCATTAGTATTCGATCTATTCAATTTGTATGGTATACTACGTTCCTGTGCTTTGTTTAGAATATTCTTAAATAAGTTATATATTGAATCCACATCGAAATCCCCATTTAAGTCACCTATCGCTGGGTTCATGTCTCGCTCCAAGACCGGCCCACACCCCATACCCAAGACTTTCCAATCAATTTGACCCAAAAAATTTCTTAGGCTATTAAAATCAGCTTTTCGAAAATCTGGCACTTTAACAGAATTTTCTCCTACTGGTCTATTCCATTCTATGCTAAATCTGATTTCTTTGTGATCACTGTTCCCTAGCTCACTCCCTATTTCGATGTCATTAATTTGCGTTTCCCTGTTAGTTAACACTAAATCTAAAATATTATTTTCCCGTGTTGGTTCCTTAATGTGTTGCGTAAGAAAGCAATCGTCAATTAATTCTAGAAAATCTTCTGCTTCACTATTCCCTGTTTTGTTCAACCAGTTTATTCTGCTAAAATTAAAGTCACCCATGACATAAATACTGTAAGATCTAGATGCTCTAGATATTTCATCCCATAGGTGCTTTGCTTCCATTCTGTCTAAATTTGGTGGCCTATATATTACTCCTATTATAATATTATTAGCTTTTTCGTTTAATTCTATCCAAATAGTTTCTGTGTGTGGCTCTGTTTTGATTCCCTCTTTGAGACTACATTTCAAATTGTCCCTAACATATATGGCTACTCCACCTCCTCGCCTAATATATCTATCTGTGTGAAATAGTTTAAATCCGTATATTTGATATTCAGCTAATAGTTCTCTATTTTCTACATTCATCCACGTTTCGGTAAGTGCAATAATATCTATTTTTTCTGTGCAGACAAGAGCATTTAATTCGTTAATTTTATTTCTTAGACTTCTACTGTTAGTGTAATATACCCTAAGTGAATTGTTATTTTGCGGACCTTCTCTTTCCCTGATCGTTTTGCCAATTCCTTTCTCCCACAAACACATACTTTTATTACCTCCTTCCTCCAAATCAATTCCCATACCTCTATCTACTAACAGTTTAAACCCAAACAAACACCTCTAACCACTTCTTCCAACGAGTTCGCAACAGCAACAACCCCAGCTCTCGATAGATGCACCCCATCACGAGCATACATTTCATTTCTTCCATAGAAGTGTTCCCAGTTGTCTATGAAAGATATTGCATTTGATTTGCAATATCTTTCCAGCCGGCAATTGACACCAAGTGCCCTCGATATCCATTCATTTCCCACTCCCTTTCTTGGAAGAATGCCACATATGATCGGGATTCCTCCCTTGCTCCTAACTAATTCTATGGCTGTTTTATACCTCTGAATCAGTTCCTCACTCCTAACTCGACCAACATCATTTCCTCCCACGCTAATGCAAATAATGGGATTGTTCCCATTACCAGCCATAATATCATTCATGTTGTTTATAATATCACCAATGCCAGCTCCGGGATAGCAAACCCTTAACCTGTTCCCCCTATCTCTAGCACAAAACGCTCTATCCAAATACCTTATCTGGGAATCTCCCACAACTAATGTTTGCTTAGGTACCTTTACTTTCTGAGGGGCCTGCGCTTCCTTTCTCTTCGTTGCTTTCCCTTTTGCGCGATCCGTAGTCTCACCACAGCACTCGTCCTCCAAAACGTCAAATGAATTAGAAGTTGCTATGGCGTTTGAAGGCGGCTTTATCAAAGTCTTCTTAAGGCCCCTGTCTTTCACAACTCTTCAAGACGAGGTCCCTTTACTACTGGTCTCCTCCTTCGTTACTTCTCGTTGTTCTTTAAGCTGACGCACCTCCTCCCGCAGAGAGTCCAACTCTGTCCTCAGGGCTCCCACTAGAGTCACCAGGTCCTTAACTACAACTTCCATATTGCTATGATAATATAACAACACTCAGGAGCTCCGGTTAACACAACCTCTCACTGTGACTTCACCTGACTGACTGAGTCAGGTGAAGTCATCCAATGTCAGGACTGACATTGGATGGGCCTATTGGCCTATAGGTTGGGCCTATTGGCCCATAGGATGGGCCTATTGGCCTATAGGTTGGGCCTATTGGCCCATAGGATGGGCCTATTGGCCTATAGGTTGGGCCTATTGGCCTATAGGTTGGGCCTATTGGCCTATAGGTTGGGTCTATTGCCCCAAAGGATGGGCTTATTGGGCCTATTGGCCCATAGGATGGGCTTATTGGGCCTATTGGCCCATAGTTGTTGTTGTTGTTGTTTCAGATTTAGCTACTCAGGACGAAATGTCCATGTAGCACGGGCTATGGTGAGCCCGTAATTGCGTTTGGTTATACATGATAACCTTTTTCCTGTGATATTTTGGTCTAAGTTTAAAATGGAGGAGGGGATTTCTCCTTTTTCCCTGCTTATTTATCGCTTCTGTTTTAATCTTGTTTTAATAACATTATCTTGGTGGCGGATGTAGATGCAGACTAATGAGTCCCATTCCTCAACAGTTTTTCTAATCATTGTAGTCGCGGTGGAATGTGCATCTAATGCAGCTGCTGTCGTTGGATTAATGTTGAGTTTGATGCGCAGGGGTTCAGTAGCTTCACATTACAGTAAGTAGTGCAATAGTGGCACCTCTGCTTCAGTTTCACAGATGTGACACTCTTTAACTATTGGGTTCATTACCTCCCAGCAGCACTTGTAACCAAGTCTGAGTCTGTGTATGGCTACTGCAATGTCTCTGGATATCTTTTTGCCAGGCTTGAAAGAGGAGTAACCAGTGGCTTGTTCGTACCATATCGCAGTGGATCTTCCTTCCGCTACTTTGGCTCTGTGGCGACTTTTGATAGTTGAGAATATTTTCTTCTTGATTTGCTCCTTTATCTGTGAGAAACTTGGAGGTATTTGAACCTGTACAACAGGTAGAGCAGTGGCAGTTTTTGCTAGTGAGTCTGCCTTTTCATTACCATCTATGCCAATGTGACTTGGTATCCAATTTAGGGTGATTGACAGCCCTCGATTATGGGCTTCTTTTCCTATATGCTGAATTTCTGTGAGGAGATGTATATTATCTCTGTGCTGACTGGATAACAATGCCTGGAGCGAAGATTTAGAGTCTGTATGAATGATGACATCATGTAAATTGTTCTCAATTGTATAGTTTATGGCCTCCTTCAGGGCATATAATTCTGTTTGCAATGTTGAGCACCCACTATTCATGCTCCAGTAAGCTTCATGGTTGGTAGTGTAAACTGCTGCCCCCGCAGAACCTTTTTTTGATCAACTGATCCGTCTGTGAAGATGTGAGTCGTTGTGGGTCTAGAGATAGTTTCCATTTGTTGTTCTATTACTTCCTTGAGCCTCTGCGGGTCACATGCTGATTTTTTAACTGGTAATCTTTCAATGATTACCTTTAGATTCGATTCTTCCCATGGAGGAGGCTGTCGAAAGTGTTGATATGGTCTATCTTCCCCTTTGTTTTTAATGGTCCATTTCAGGTCCATTTTCTCTAAAATCTTGACCAGATTATCCATCCATGAGCGTGTTCTATACTGTAGGTTTTTCTGAAAGGATCTCTGTATGCTGTCTTTGATTGACAGTCTGGCGGTTGTTCCAGTAAGTTTTCCTATTATGGTGGCTATCCTTTGTTTCATCCTGTTTTCTAATGCTGGTAAATTTGTTTCCATTCTAAGGTTCTCTCTACGCGTCCATATAGGTGCTCCCAGCACTGTTCTCATTGCATCATTTTGAGACACTTCCAGTTTCTCCCATTGGTTATCACTGAGGGATGTAAGAGCAGGGGCAGCATAGTCGATGAGTGACCTAACTGCTTGAACGTAGTACATTTTGAGTACTGGTAGAGATGCACCCTCTCTAAGACTGGTCAGAGAGCGCAAAGCTGAGTTTCTGACTTTACAGCGTTGCCGAAGATATTCAATTTCTTGAGTGAATTTCAACTGGTTGTCTATTATGACTCCAAGGTATTGAAAAGAGGTAACCCACTCAATTTCTTGTCCTTGTATTGCCAGTCTGATGTCTTGAGTTCTCATTTTAACGGTCATAGCTTTTGTTTTATTGCTGTTTATTTTCACTGCTATGCGTTCGGCTTCCCTGCTGATAATATCTAGGCATTTTTGTGCACCTTTGCCATTGGTGATGACCACAAAGTCGTCTGCATAGTTGAGAAGTTTGGCTTTTGGTAGCTTGAGCTTCATGAATTATTCCATGAGACAGTTGAAGAGGACGGGGCTTAGTATTCCTACCTGCGGAGTTCCATTTTCCAGCCTCTTTGAGGTCGATGTTTTTCCTTGGAATTTGACTTTAGCTTCTCGGGTAAGCAGGCTTCCTTTAGCAAAAGCAAGAGCTTGTCCTTTGATTTCCTTATCCACAAGGCAGCACAGTGTAGCTGGAGCACTGGCTAACTCGAAGGTTTTTTCAAGGTCTAGAAAAATAAGGATTCCAGGTTTGTCATTGATTTTATCCAGGAGGGAGGTAAGGCATTCTGTGGTTCCAACACCTTTTCTGTAAGCAAACATATTATGGTGTAGTGGATTGGCTTTCCATTCAATTCGATTAAGGGTCATTCTTTCTGCAGTTTTGGCCAGACAGCTTGTTAATGAGATGGGTCTGGGATTTCCTGGGTCTTTAGGTTTTGGAATGGGAACTATAATTGCACTGTTCCAAGAAAGTGGTCGGGCTCTTGTCACCCATACTCTGTTGATAAGTTGATGGCCAATAGGATGCAGCCCCTATTTATATCCACCCAATCCCAGTCATACATTCATCATTGTACCTCACTTCACTTCACTTCTCTCCTGCCTATATATGTCCAAACCTATTTACTTGTAATTCACCTTTTTTGAGATATATACAAAAGTTGTTACATTCTTGTACATCCACTAGTACGCGTAGCGTGTCGGGCAAATCCCTGGAATACGACCCCCGCCGCGAAGAATCGTTTTTACAACCAAGTACACATTTTACTGTTGAGTTAAACAGAGGCGACAGTTAAGGATTTGCGCCCAGTAAATCCTCCCCGGCTAGGATACGAACGCATGACAAAGCGCTCACAGAACGCCAGGCGAGTGTCTTACCACTACACCACGGAGACCCTCTGGAGACCCTCCGGATGTATTATTAAATACGAAAGTACTTAAGGAAATTCCTGATTCAATTCTTCCTTCGTGGTCTGACACTTACATTTTTCATCACGTGTTAATTTTCGTGATTTAAACACATACCATATAGATGTCACATCTGTGACGAGAAAAACTAGTTTTGTTGGGGAAAACTGTTTTTCATGTGAGGGGAAATCTTCGAAACCTCTTTACCGATTGCTTTGAAATTCTGACACAACGTTGCATTCGAATAGGCGTGTGTTTTTATATACCTTCTATATACATGTCTCACCTGTGACAGGAAAAACATGTTTTTTTTTTAAACAGCACCATCTGTTGGACATAAGAGAAACACACGCTGGAATCTCCGAAAGATCTTCACTGATTGTTTTGAAATTTTGACACAACGTTACATTCGAATATGTGCATGTTTTTATATACCAACTATATAGGTGTCTCACCTGTAAAAGGTAACAACTTGTTCTTTTTTTAAGAAACAGCGTCATCTGTTGCACGTAAGAGCAACACACATTCTTATATGTTATGATTCCATTTCAATGCTTCCGTTTTCATTGATAATATGAATTTTCATAGTTTTTCATTTATTTTCATTGTGATTTAATTGTTTTGTGTGACATTGCGTTGGAATTGAGCTGTGTTGTTTACCATACCATTCATTTCGTGAGTATAGTTTATTTTTTTATTTTTTCATTTTTTTCATTTCGTTTTTTTAACTTGCTTGATACCCGCTTGATGGGGGTTCTGGGAGTTCTTTTACTCCCCAAGCCCGGCCCGAGGCCATGCTCGACTTGTGAGAGTTTGGACAACCAGGCTGTTACTTGGAGTGGCTCGCAGGCCCACATACCCACCACAGCCCGGCTGATCTGGAACTTATCTTAGAAAACAGTCCAGTTTTCTCTTGAAGATGTCCACGGGTGTTCCGGCAATATTTCTTATAGTCGCTGGGAGGACGTTGAACAACCGCGGACCTCTGATGTTTATACAGTGCTCTGATTGTGCCTATGGTACCTCTGCTCTTCATTGGCTCAATCTTGCATTTTCTTCCATATCATTCACTCCAGTACGTTGTTATTTTAGTGTGTAGATTTGGGACCTGGCCCTTCAGTATTTTCCATGTGTATATTATTTGGTATCTCTCTCGTCTCCTTTCTAGAGGGGTACATTTGGAGTGCTTTGAGATGATTCCAATAAATTAGGTGTTTTATCTCGTCTATGCATGCCATATATGTTCTCTGTATTCCCTCTATTTCAGCAATATCTCCTGCTCTGAAGGGGGAAGTGAGTACTGAGCAGTACTCGAGACGGGACAACACAGGTGACTTGAAGAGTACAAGTCACTTGTGTTGTCCCATCTGCTCTTCTTATTTTTTAGTGATGGGAACATCAGATCATTTGGGAATGCATAGAACGAGGGAGTGGGGAATGGTGGGGAGGACGAGGGGACGGGAGTGGGGGATGATGGGGACGAGAAGATGGGGGAATGGAAAACGGTGGGAGGACAAGGGAGGGAGGGAAGAATGGTAGGGAGGACGAGGGGACAGGGAAGTGGGGGATGATGGGAAGGACAAGGGGACAGTGGAGAGGGGAATGGTGGGGAGGACGAGGGTATGAGGGAGTGGGGAATGGTCGACAGGACGAGGGGATGGGAGGAGGGGGAAATGGAAGGGAGGAGGGGGGACAGGGGAAGGATGCTGTGGCTCAGCAACGGGGGAACTGGAGAAGGTCATTGTGGACCTAAATTAAAATCTTGACAAGAGTTGGAAGCTCAGAGTAGGTACTTTGAAGAGGAGCAGAAAGAAAATAACTGCAAATAAGAGGATAATGTGCATGGGCTTCAGGCTAGAATTAATTCAGTGAAAGATGGGAAGGCAACAGAGGAGGCAAGAAGGACAACAGAACAGATAATAAAAAATCATAGAAAATGTAACAGATAAATGGGGAACAAGACCAGACAAAACATTTTCTGAAGTAATTAAGGAGTCAGAAGGAAAACAGATAATTAAAAAAGTAATAGATGCTGTAAAAAGTCATCAGGTTGTGATAAGTGCGAGGCCGGAGCTGGAGAGGAAGGAAGAAATCAGAGATAGTCTACAATCTGCCAGTGCCAGAGGGGATTACATAACAAAGGAGAAGTGAAGATGATCCGAAAGAGATTGGAGGAACCTTTTCAAGAATACAGAGGCAACCAAGGAAATTGAGCATTACTGTAGGCTTTGTAAATTTCAAATAGGGGAAAATCGACCAGCGAAATTAATCTTCCAGAGAAATGCACCAGTGAAGTATATAATGGCTGGAAAGTCAAAAATGAGGGATAAAGGGACTTAACATATGGTACACATTAACCAATAAATGCCAAAGGAGGATAGAGAGGAAGCAAAGAACATAAGAAGCAAAACGAGATAATGCCTCAAGGAGGTCAGAAATCAACACAAGCTGGTGAGAAAGCAATGACAGCAGTTCACATGAACAGGAAAGTATGGCGTCAGCGAACTCAATACAACAGAATAATGCATCAAACCAGTGCATGGCGCTGGTTTGATGCATGGTGAGGGACCAGCGCAAACCAGATACCCACACACAACAGGGGACAGGAGTGACTAAACCAACTATCGCTCCCTATCCTATCAGAACTGACCATTGGAACCAGAACGAATCCACCTTGGGAGAAACCAAAACAGCCCAGTGCAGATGATAAGTATGAAGGTCATGTACACAAATGAAGATTGAATTACAAATAAGAGGAAAGAGTTACAGTAAAGAGTGATGGAAGAAGATCCTCGTGTTTTTGAAATAACAAAAACCAAACTTAGGAGTGTTATAGGAAATGCAATTACCCACGAGGATATTAAGGAATAAGGAAAGATAGAGTGAGAAGGGGAGGAGGTATTGTAGCCATACTGCTACAACTACACTGCAGCTTTGAGGGAGTGAAATTGTCAGAGGAATCAGATCAGCAAGAGTTGGTTCCAGAAAAAAGCAACATTTGGGATATGAAGATAGTGGTAGTAGTGATTTACATTTCTGAGCAGTAACTTCCATATTTTCATTTGTCTTCCCTTCCAGTTATTTCTTAAACTGGACTTTACTCAAGGATGTCCCTCACCTTACTGTAGTCTCCGTGTCTGTAGATTGTCACATTCTTTATCATATTTCTAAACAACTAAACAAAAAACATACTAAATAACAGAAAGCCTGAAACTAATTGAAAGAACAGTCATGGTGTCACGGGGAGCGAGAACTAGAATGCTATTACTTGGGGATTTCAATCACAGATACATAGACTGGATAAGTAAGGATCCCCATGGTGGTGATGAGACATGGAGAGCAAAACTGATAGATGCAGCAGATAAACACCTCCCGAGACATCATATTGCAGAACCAACAGGAGTAAGGGGAAGATGATCCACCATCAATACTAGACTTGGTGTTTACCCAAAAGGAGGTAGATATGGAGAAGATAGAGTATGAGATGCCCGGGGTGTAAGTGACCATTTCATTATCGTGCTGCAGTACTTAATAAAGCTAAAGGATCTGGATAGACCAATAAATATGCTAAGGAATATGAGAATCTACAGACGTGGAGACTACACTAAGGTGAGGGACTTTCTGGGTGAAGTCCAGTGGGGGAGGGAACTGGAAGGGAAGACAACAAATGAAAATATGAAAGTTATTGCTCAGAAATGTACATATGAAACGCTGGGATCAGAGGAAAATAGAGACATACTAAAGAGAGCCAAAAATGATTATACAAGAGTCAGAAAGAAACTTAGAATAAATTTTAAAATTACATACCAGCAAAAGCTAAGGGCCAACCAAGCTCTTTTATAGCCATATAAGGAGAAACACAACAGTCCGATATCACGTGCTAAGGCTAAAGAGGCAAGAAGTAAGTCTTATGGAAAACGATAAGGAGGTATGTGAGGACCTAAACAATAGATCCCAGGAGATCTTTTCAATGGAACCAAGGTGGAGACCAGAGTTCTGTGATGAAAAGCCAGAGGAAACACTGGATGACATAGTAGTCACAGTGGAATAGGTTAAAAAAATACCTGAAAGAACTAGATGTATCAAAATCAATTGGGGCAGATTTAATATCACCATGGCTACAGAAAGAGGCTGCAGACGTTATATGTAACCCACTAACGAGGTTTTTAATAAAACACTCGGAACAGGAATCCATCCAGAAATATAGAAAAAGGCAACTTTAGTCCCAGTTTTCAAGAAGAGGACGGACAGGAGGCACTAAATTACAAACCAGTGTCACTAACAAGTATTCTTTGCAAAGTTCTAGAGAGTAATCAGGTGGAGAATATTGGACCATCTAGAGCTGATAAACTGTGTAAGAGAAGGGCAACATGGTTTTAGAAAGCGAAAGTCATGCCTGACAAACCTGATTGAGGTCTATGACAAAATTACGCATAGTTCACCTCTTCCAGTCAGGGGCCGAGGAGGTTATCTTGAGGTTATCTTGAGATAATTTCGGGGCTTTAGTGTCCCCGCGGCCCGGTCCTCGACCAGGCCTCCATCCCCAGGAAGCAGCCCATGACAGCTGACTAACACCCAGGTACCTATTTTACTGCTAGGTAACAGGGGTATAGGATGAAAGAAACTCTGCCCATTGTTTCTCGCCGGCGCCTGAGATCGAACCCTGGACCACAGGATCACAAGTCCAGCGTGCTGTCCGCTCGGACGACCGGCTCCCTAAAAGTGTACTAGGTACACTTTAGGTAATAGGTACTAGGTGAACTAGTACCTATTACTTCCTGTACCATATCGCAAGGTGACTGCCGTGCCGACCTGTGACTGTCTGTACCACATCCCAGGGTAAGGTGCCGACCTGTGACTGTCTGTACCACATCCCACGGTAAGGTGCCGACCTGTGACTGTCTGTACCACATCCCAGGGTAAGGTGCCGACCTGTGACTGTCTGTACCACATCCCAGGGTAAGGTGCCAACCTGTGACTGTACCACATCCCAGGGTAAGGTGCCGACCTGTGACTGTACCACATCCCTGGGTAAGGTGCCGACCAATGACTGTACCACATCCCAGGGTAAGGTGCCGACCTGTGACTGTACCACATCCCAGGGTAAGGTGCCGACCAATGACTTTACCACATCCCAGGGTAAGGTGCCGACCTGTGACTGTACCACATCCCTGGGTAAGGTGCTGACCAATGACTGAACCACATCCCAGGGTAAGGTGCTGACCAATGACTGTACCACATCCCAGGGTAAGGTGCTGACCAATGACTGTACCACATCCCAAGGTAAGGTGCTGACCAATGACTGTACCACATCCCAGGGTAAGGAGCCGACCAATGACTGTACCACATCCCAGGGTAAGGTGCTGACCAATGACTGTACCACATCCCAGGGTAAGGTGCCGACCAATGACTGTACCACATCCCAGGTAAGGTGCTGACCAATGACTGTACCACATCCCAGGGTAAGGTGCCGACCTGTGACTGTACCACATCCCAGGGTAAGGTGCTGACCAATGACTGTACCACATCCCAGGGTAAGGTGCCGACCTGTGACTGTACCACATCCCAGGGTAAGGTGCCGACCAATGACTGTACCACATCCTAGGGTAAGGTGCCGACCTGTGACTGTACCACATCCCTGGGTAAGGTGCTGACCAATGACTGTACCACATCCCAGGGTAAGGTGCTGACCAATGACTGTACCACATCCCAGGGTAAGGTGCTGACCAATGACTGTACCACATCCCAGGGTAAGGTGCTGACCAATGACTGTACCACATCCCAGGGTAAGGAGCCGACCAATGACTGTACCACATCCCAGGGTAAGGTGCTGACCAATGACTGTACCACATCCCAGGGTAAGGTGCCGACCAATGACTGTACCACATCCCAGGGTAAGGTGCCGACCAATGACTGTACCACATCCCAGGGTAAGGTGCCGACCTGTGACTGTACCACATCCCAGGGTAAGGTGCTGACCAATGACTGTACCACATCCCAGGGTAAGGTGCCAACCTGTGACTGTACCACATCCCAGGGTAAGGTGCCGACCAATGACTGTACCACATCCCAGGGTAAGGTGCCGACCAATGACTGTACCACATCCCAGGGTAAGGTGCCGACCAATGACTGTACCACATCCCAGGGTAAGGTGCCGACCTGCGACTGTACCACATCCCAGGGTAAGGTGCCGACCAATGACTGTACCACATCCCAGGGTAAGGTGCTGACCAATGACTGTACCACATCCCAGGGTAAGGTGCCGACCAATTACTATACCACATCCCAGGGTAAGGTGCTGACCAATGACTGTACCACATCCCAGGGTAAGGTGCCGACCAGTGACTGTACCACATCCCAGGGTAAGGTGCCGACCAATGACTGTACCACATCCCAGGGTAAGGTGCCGACCAATGACTGTACCACATCCCAGGGTAAGGTGCCGACCAATGACTGTACCACATCCCAGGGTAAGGTGCCGACCTGTGACTGTACCATATCCCAGGGTAAGGTGCCGACCAATGACTGTACCACATCCCAGGGTAAGGTGCTGACCAATGACTGTACCACATCCCAGGGTAAGGTGCCGACCAATGACTGTACCACATCCCAGGGTAAGGTGCTGACCAATGACTGTACCACATCCCAGGGTAAGGAGCCGACCAATGACTGTACCACATACCAGGGTAAGGTGCTGACCTGTGACTGTACTACATCCCAGGGTAAGGAGCCGACCAATGACTGTACCACATCCCAGGGTAAGGTGCTGACCAATGACTGTACCACATCCCAGGGTAAGGAGCCGACCAATGACTGTACCACATCCCAGGGTAAGGTGCTGACCAATGACTGTACCACATCCCAGGGTAAGGTGCTGACCAATGACTGTACCACATCCCAGGGTAAGGAGCCGACCAATGACTGTACCACATCCCAGGGTAAGGTGCTGACCAATGACTGTACCACATCCCAGGGTAAGGTGCTGACCAATGACTGTACCACATCCCAGGGTAAGGTGCCGACCAATGACTGTACCACATCCCAGGGTAAGGTGCCGACCTGTGACTGTACCACATCCCAGGGTAAGGTGCCGACCAATGACTGTACCAGATCCTAGGGTAAGGTGCCGACCAATGACTGTACCACATCCCAGGGTAAGGTGCCGACCTGTGACTGTACCACATCCCAGGGTAAGGTGCTGACCAATGACTGTACCACATCCCAGGGTAAGGTGCCGACCTGTGACTGTACTACATCCCTGGGTAAGGTGCCGACCTGTGACTGTACCACATCCCAGAGTAAGGTGCTGACCAATGACTGTACCACATCCCAGGGTAAGGTGCCGACCTGTGACTGTACCACATCCCAGGGTAAGGTGCCGACCAATGACTGTACCACATTCCTGGGTAAGGTGCCGACCTGTGACTGTACCACATCCCAGGGTAAGGTGCTGACCAATGACTGTACCACATTCCAGAATAAGGTGCTGACCAATGATTGTGCCACATCCCTGGGTAAGGTGCTGACCAATGACTGTACCACATCCCAGAGTAAGGTGCTGACCAATGACTGTACCACATCCCAGAGTAAGGTGCTGACCAATGACTGTACCACATCCCAGGGTAAGGTGCCGGGTTGTGACTGTACCACATCCCTGGGTAAGGTGCCGACCAATGACTGTACCACATCCCAGAGTAAGGTGCTGACCAATGACTGTACCACATCCCAGGGTAAGGTGCTGACCTGTGACTGTACCACATCCCAGGGTAAGGTGCCGACCTGTGACTGTACCACATCCCAGGGTAAGGTGCCGACCTGTGACTGTACCACATCCCAGGGTAAGGTGCCGACCAATGACTGTACCACATCCCAGAGTAAGGTGCTGACCAATGACTGTACCACATCCCAGAGTAAGGTGCTGACCAATGACTGTACCACATCCCAGGGTAAGGTGCCGACCTGTGACTGTACCACATCCCTGGGTAAGGTGCCGACCAATGACTGTACCACATCCCAGGGTAAGGTGCCGACCAATGACTGTACCACATCCCAGGGTAAGGTGCTGACCTGTGACTGTACCACATCCCTGGGTAAGGTGCCGACCTGTGACTGTACCACATCCGAGAGTAAGGTGCTGACCAATGACTGTACCACATCCCAGGGTAAGGTGCCGACCTGTGACTGTACCACATCCCAGGGTAAGGTGCCGACCAATGACTGTACCACATTCCTGGGTAAGGTGCCGACCTGTGACTGTACCACATCCCAGGGTAAGGTGCTGACCAATGACTGTACCACATTCCAGAATAAGGTGCTGACCAATGATTGTGCCACATCCCTGGGTAAGGTGCTGACCAATGACTGTACCACATCCCAGAGTAAGGTGCTGACCAATGACTGTACCACATCCCAGAGTAAGGTGCTGACCAATGACTGTACCACATCCCAGGGTAAGGTGCCGGGTTGTGACTGTACCACATCCCTGGGTAAGGTGCCGACCAATGACTGTACCACATCCCAGAGTAAGGTGCTGACCAATGACTGTACCACATCCCAGGGTAAGGTGCTGACCTGTGACTGTACCACATCCCAGGGTAAGGTGCCGACCTGTGACTGTACCACATCCCAGGGTAAGGTGCCGACCTGTGACTGTACCACATCCCAGGGTAAGGTGCCGACCAATGACTGTACCACATCCCAGAGTAAGGTGCTGACCAATGACTGTACCACATCCCAGAGTAAGGTGCTGACCAATGACTGTACCACATCCCAGGGTAAGGTGCCGACCTGTGACTGTACCACATCCCTGGGTAAGGTGCCGACCAATGACTGTACCACATCCCAGGGTAAGGTGCCGACCAATGACTGTACCACATCCCAGGGTAAGGTGCTGACCTGTGACTGTACCACATCCCTGGGTAAGGTGCCGACCTGTGACTGTACCACATCCGAGAGTAAGGTGCTGACCAATGACTGTACCACATCCCAGGGTAAGGTGCCGACCTGTGACTGTACCACATCCCTGGGTAAGGTGCTGAGCAATGACTGTACCACATCCCAGAGTAAGGTGCCAACCTGTGACTGTACCACATCCCTGGGTAAGGTGCCGACCAATGACTGTACCACATCCCAGGGTAAGGTGCCGACCTGTGACTGTACCACATCCCAGGGTAAGGTGCTGACCTGTGACTGTACCACATCCCAGGGTAAGGTGCCGACCAATGACTGTACCACATCCCAGGGTAAGGTGCCGACCTGTGACTGTACCACATCCCAGGGTAAGGAGCTGACCAATGACTGTACCACATTCCTGGGTAAGGTGCCGACCAATGACTGTACCACATCCCAGGGTAAGGTGCCGACCTGTGACTGTACCACATCCCAGGGTAAGGTGCTGACCTGTGACTGTACCACATCCCAGGGTAAGGTGCTGACCAATGACTGTACCACATCCCAGGGTAAGGAGCCGACCAATGACTGTACCACATCCCAGGGTAAGGTGCTGACCAATGACTGTACCACATCCCAGGGTAAGGTGCTGACCAATGACTGTACCACATCCCAGGGTAAGGTGCCGACCAATGACTGTACCACATCCCAGGGTAAGGTGCCGACCTGTGACTGTACCACATCCCAGGGTAAGGTGCCGACCAATGACTGTACCAGATCCTAGGGTAAGGTGCCGACCAATGACTGTACCACATCCCAGGGTAAGGTGCCGACCTGTGACTGTACCACATCCCAGGGTAAGGTGCTGACCAATGACTGTACCACATCCCAGGGTAAGGTGCCGACCTGTGACTGTACTACATCCCTGGGTAAGGTGCCGACCTGTGACTGTACCACATTCCAGAGTAAGGTGCTGACCAATGACTGTACCACATCCCAGGGTAAGGTGCCGACCTGTGACTGTACCACATCCCAGGGTAAGGTGCCGACCAATGACTGTACCACATTCCTGGGTAAGGTGCCGACCTGTGACTGTACCACATCCCAGGGTAAGGTGCTGACCAATGACTGTACCACATTCCAGAATAAGGTGCTGACCAATGATTGTGCCACATCCCTGGGTAAGGTGCTGACCAATGACTGTACCACATCCCAGAGTAAGGTGCTGACCAATGACTGTACCACATCCCAGAGTAAGGTGCTGACCAATGACTGTACCACATCCCAGGGTAAGGTGCCGGGTTGTGACTGTACCACATCCCTGGGTAAGGTGCCGACCAATGACTGTACCACATCCCAGGGTAAGGTGCCGACCTGTGACTGTACCACATCCCAGAGTAAGGTGCCGACCAATGACTGTACCACATCCCAGAGTAAGGTGCTGACCAATGACTGTACCACATCCCAGGGTAAGGTGCTGACCTGTGACTGTACCACATCCCAGGGTAAGGTGCCGACCTGTGACTGTACCACATCCCAGGGTAAGGTGCCGACCTGTGACTGTACCACATCCCAGGGTAAGGTGCCGACCAATGACTGTACCACATCCCAGAGTAAGGTGCTGACCAATGACTGTACCACATCCCAGAGTAAGGTGCTGACCAATGACTGTACCACATCCCAGGGTAAGGTGCCGACCTGTGACTGTACCACATCCCTGGGTAAGGTGCCGACCAATGACTGTACCACATCCCAGGGTAAGGTGCCGACCAATGACTGTACCACATCCCAGGGTAAGGTGCTGACCTGTGACTGTACCACATCCCTGGGTAAGGTGCCGACCTGTGACTGTACCACATCCCAGAGTAAGGTGCTGACCAATGACTGTACCACATCCCAGGGTAAGGTGCCGACCTGTGACTGTACCACATCCCTGGGTAAGGTGCTGAGCAATGACTGTACCACATCCCAGAGTAAGGTGCCAACCTGTGACTGTACCACATCCCTGGGTAAGGTGCCGACCAATGACTGTACCACATCCCAGGGTAAGGTGCCGACCTGTGACTGTACCACATCCCAGGGTAAGGTGCTGACCTGTGACTGTACCACATCCCAGGGTAAGGTGCCGACCAATGACTGTACCACATCCCAGGGTAAGGTGCCGACCTGTGACTGTACCACATCCCAGGGTAAGGAGCTGACCAATGACTGTACCACATCCCTGGGTAAGGTGCCGACCAATGACTGTACCACATCCCAGGGTAAGGTGCCGACCTGTGACTGTACCACATCGCAGGGTAAGGTGCTGACCTGTGACTGTACCACATCCCAGGGTAAGGTGCCGACCAATGACTGTACCATATCCCAGGGTAAGGTGCCTACTATAATTAAGTAACCATGTTGATTTTAGTGGGTGTTGTCTATCAGTCTGGGGGCCAGATTCACGAAGCAGTTACGCAAGCATTTACGAACCTGTCCATCTTTTGTCAATCTTTGACGGCTTTGTTTACAATTATTAAACAGTTAATGAGCTCCGAAGCACCAGAATACTGTTAATAACAATAATAACAGTTGATTGGGAAATTTTCATGCATGTAAACTGTTTAATAAATGTAACCAAAGCCGTCAAAGATTGAGGAAAGATGTAAAGGTTTGTAAGTACTTGCGTAACTGCTTTGTGAATCCGGATCCAGGATATCACTGCTATCGTACTCTGCTGACGATAGACAAAATCTTAGTTATTGATGCTGATGTTGTTTAGGAGGAGAAAACCTACACATTTACACGCTTGTATTCTCTATAAAACATGTTAATGTTTACGCTTCCTTCCATAGTGCACATGTAAACATTCATTAATTGTTAGGTCCGGTTTTGGTGAGATCGCTGTACAGTTCCCTCGTTCTCACACGTAATGACCAGTGACCTCCACACTATAGATACCAGCCACCAAAATGCCTCCTCCAATTACAGGTCATTGTCCTCTAGAGTTAAGGTTTTTACACATATTGTGGAGTAAACTCCTTTAATTTAAACGTTTGTTCAAGCGTGAGAACGGGCGAGATTTTTGGAAACAACCGGAATTAATGTTCACAATTATTTTAACGAAGCATTCTACTGTTCTTCTTTAACATAAATTTGTGCCTCATTTTTCTCTATGTTTACTTACAGTTGTTTTTTTACTATCTTTAAAATAATTGACTAAGCATTAATTTTTACACTGAATTGGTATCACTAGATGGATGTGAGTACTTAATTAGCCGAGTTGGTAACACTGGGGTGTTGGCTTTGGTGGAGCCTGAGCCAATAACAGGTCATATGTGTAGATTGTGTTGGTGTGAGTAGTTGTGTTGCTGTTCCTCCCACCTTCAGTGTCACAACGTGAGATGTAGTGTGTTGACGTATTTAAGAGAATATTCCTCAGGGAAGACTATAGTTAAACTGTGAAAATAATTTAGGGAATGTGTAACCATCTGCTTTAATAACTTTGTGTAGATATAGTAGTTGCCAAATGCAGTAGTTCTTTTGGAGTGAGCATAGTGTAGTTGCATTCTATTTGTGAAAAGACACTGATTGGTGTAATTGTGCAGTATAAGTAGAGAAATTATTAAAATGGTTGTAATTATTTGCCGACGCTGTAAGGAGGAAATATAATGTTGGAGGGAATGTAAGAGCCGAACAGCTCGTACTGCTCCTCGCGATCTGTGCACGCTGTAAATACTGCCTTGCCAAGTGATCTTTCTTTATTGAGCAACTCGTTAGTGTTTGGTGTCTTGCAGGAATGGCATAACAGTACAGTGGATGCCACATTTAATCTGGAGAATGTAATTTTGGTCCATCTCTATTATGGGTTAAGTTGGCTTCTTTGCGGACTGTCAATAACGCAACGTTGAAACGACAAACTAATTGCTGGTAACGCGCCCCGCAATGGCAGGGAGTTTGTACTATTTAAATATATATTGATATCTGGATTTATCGCTGACTATTTATTAGGCCTGTTCTTGACAATGCGACTGTGTGTGTTTAAAATATATACAATCTCGTTCTTAGTCGGTCGGCTTATCATTGTAGGTGGACTTAGTGTTGTGAAGGTAATATAACGACTGTGTAGTTGTAAGTAGACGGAGTTTTTACCATCAGGTTTTGGCAGACTTGGTAAAGTTATATATACACCTAATGACAAGTGTGGTATGTGTATATCTATCGGATCTAAATTTAAGTATTTCGGATACTAGTATTAACTTGCACGGCATTATTTACAGATTATGTTGTGCTTCTGGTTCTTGCAGAGGCAGACGTTTCATAGTTCAGTGTGTGGTGTGGTAGGTCTGGTGACTGTTAGATTTCTATCTGCCCAAACATCCCCACCCAATGAGCAATGACTGGTGGCGCTAGTTGCGCTCCATTCCCTATTTTAAGAACAATTTTTCTTTTTGAAATAACTACCTTAGTTTTTGAGTATAGTTGTATTGTTGTTCTATATAATTTGAATAGAAGTGCAGGAACTAGTAAAGCTTCGACACCTCCCCCACCCTCCCCGACCCACATAGTCTACCCATCTTTCATAATGTTCACCTAATACCCTTACCAACTAATATTGTTCACATCCCCACCCCCCATTCCTGGCGTCACATATAAACAGGTCATCGGCCGACACAGCCCTGACATGGGGCCATGTCACGCATACACAAATAATCTTCCTCGCCATCAAATTGTAAAAATGTTTATTAAAGGACTGACACTTTATCTATCACTGTAATGCCTGACATAGACGAGGTATTTTCATGACTGCCATAACGACCCGTGTAGTTGTACCTAGGAGGATGAATACGACGCTGGCTAGTGGTCACGAGGTGGAGGCCATGAGCGAGGAGTGGCTGGCCAGGATGGAGCAGGAACAGACGCTCTACAACCAAGGTATGGTCCGCCTCAGGCCCGGAGGCTGGCTCTACCCAACGGTCTTCACCAATTATGCTGACGCCATCTACAACTACAAGGTGTATTGTCTTTATTGTTACTTTACCCATATTAAAGTGTCATGAATGTACTTGGTCGGGAGGGTGGTGGGTGAACGGTGCCCAGATCACACTCCCCTGGTAGATGTGGGTGTCAAATGTATACACTTGTATGTTCTCTATAATGTATACTACAATAATGTTGTTCTCTTCAGTTCACTGATGGTGATGTACTTGTGATGGGAATGCCCAGGTCTGGGACAACCTGGATGTTGGAGTTGGTGTGGACGATGCTTCACAACCCCGACCTGAACCAGAGGGGCAACCTGCCCATCTTCATCAGAGCACCGCATATAGAGTAGGACAGATTCTTTCTTGGTTTATCAGTGTGATTGTCTTGGTAACGCCCGGGACTAGGGCTATAATTATTGTATAGTCTGATTGCTCCTAATAAATCGGTAGGTATGGTTAAAAGATTGTTTAGCTGCTTAGTTCTAAATGAGCCCCGGTTTAGATCGCGTTTATGGAAGACTTTTTCGTAAGGGTAGTTAAAAAAGCTGCAGTAAATTCGCTAATTTGCAGACGTACCTTAGAATAGTTCCCTTTAATTTTGAAGACCATGTAATATTAGCGAAGATCTTACAAAAGTTCTTTAAAATAGTGTTCATAAATATTCTTAACCATTTTATCTTGGCAGAAAATAAGAATTTTGCAAAGACATTTGGCTTTTTTTTTCTTGAAATTTCATAAAACGGTTACTCCTGCTTAACACTGCACCGGATGTGGATAAAATGATGTGGCAGTTTTGGCTGCTTGAGCAAAGATCTGTTAATCAGACTGTGAAGTATTATTACTTTTAGCATTTCCTGTGTGTACTTTACGTTGGTAGAATACAAAAGATGGGTTGTTCAGTGGTTGGTTGTTCAGATTAGTGCTAGCAAACAATTTTTTTTTGGGGGGAGGGGGGTATTATCTGGGGAAAGCGCAAATCCATAAAGACGATATAACACTTGGGAAGGGTCAAGATACATTTTTGTGAGCGTTTGTACTTGTCTGTAATAAAGCCTCGCCCCAGCTTTATTTTATTAGTTGCAAAAAGAGTGGTGGGAATTGTAAATTCGTCATTAAAAGATTGTTTGAGGCGGTGCTGGGCGAGGGGAGATGCCACCTTTTATAAATGTTCCGTGGACACAGGGGGGAGGGGGCGCCTGGCAGACTAAATACTAGTGGTTGCAGGAAATAAATGTCATACATTTCTTGCTGTATTAACTGGTTGGGATGCTTACCCTGGCTTCACGGTTAAATGCATTTATGAAGTCACTAAAGCCTTTTATGAAGGCTTTAGTGACTTCACTTTTTGGTATATTTACCAAATTGGTATTTGGACCAATCTTCATGATTGGGCCAAATACTTTGGCTCAATACTGTAGTTACATAAAATCATGTCATACATGTGAAGCAATCGCCTCGGATGTCTTGGGTAAATATTTATAACACTTGGTCTTGTGTGTGTAAGCAAAATTATCATGTCTGACTCTGGTGATTGGTTCTCTGTCAGTGTTGAATAATTCAGTTTAGCATTGATGCCAAACTGTCCTAAAGTAATTTTTCACTCGCACACTACATTGTTGTTTTCAGGAAATTTTATTAAACCCGTCCCCCTGTATTGGGACAAAGGATGACAATAGTACATGCAGATGTACAACCTAATTAGAAAAGTAGGGATCAATGCTATTGAATTTCGAAAAGCTAACTTTTCTACTGTAGTTGCAAAGACAAAATAACCTAACCTTTCCTAGGTGTTACGTGCAATCAAAGGTATAATAAAGTAAATGTGCTATACTAGGCATTGGAATACTATTTTTAAATGTTTCTGGACAATACTACAAAGTTCTATCTAATTGCTTAGAACGTCAATATTTGTACTATGGTGCACATGGTTTTTGTAACTCTTTAACCAGAGATTAGGTTGGACACAATAAGTAGTTAGGGACTGATATCCTGTGGCAGAATACAGGCCTTGGGTATAGGTGTGTATACCCACGGTGTATACTTTGTGTTTGACCTCATAAAGTGATAAGTGCCATATAACAATTGTAACGTGAAGCATAATATTGTTTTAAGATGGTGATAGTTTTATGACAATGTGTTTGGTTTAAATTTCTTACCTCATGATTAACACATGTTTGTGCACGTGATGTAAATGCGTACTTGAATATGTGAAGTCTTGTGTTAACTGTCGGGTGCAACATGTGAGATCAGTAAAGAACCACTCGTATATCGGTTGCAATATATGAAGGATCCTATATTTGTGCTTCTGGATGGGTTTATATAAAGAAATGTATTGCTAGAACTTACTGCATAACTGGTGATTTAAGAATACTCTAAAATGTATTCTGAAGCGATTAAATTGAAGTATTTCAGCTCTGGGTAAGTGTAGTAGTAATAACGACAAAAAAAATTCCAGCTTTGACATGATGCTTGACAGCAAGACCATCAGAAGCACTGTTGAGAATCCTCAAGAGTTCACAGAAATGTTTCGTCAAATGTGTCCAGGCAAGAAGGTAGAAGATGGAGTATTTCTGCAGATTAGCGAGGCTCTACCTGCTCCTAGAGTGATGAAGACCCACCTGCCCGGCACCCTTCTTCCGCCTAGCCTTCTTCAAACCACAAAGGTCAGAGTTGGTTACTGTTCTGTAATGGTTTTTATGGGAATAAAATGGTTGGATTTGCAGTCACTGCTTCATGAAGCAAGAGTCGTACGGTTTGTAATCAAAAGATTAGAGTATTGGTTAAAATACAGCTACTAAAGATAAATATCGGTAAAATGTTCTCTAATCCTGCAGTTTCTATTCCTTCATTTTATTTTTTAAAGTCTTAATCTCAATATTGACGACTTTTCTTTAATAATTGGGTCAAATTTTAAACGTGGGAGCCATGTGTAGTGGACATGTATTGACCCTTTCCTCTCCCTCCTTGAGCTGCCGCCACTTGGTTTACCTATTGACTTAAGTTTTTCCAATAACCCTGCTCGGCCGAGAGCCAGTGTTTATTGCTAGATAAAACGGTGGGTACAAGACGCGCAGGCTTGCACACACCCAGCTAGTCTCGCTCACTGCCGTAACCTGTACACTTTAGGATACTTCCCCCTTTTGTTCTAGGTTTGGAAAGAGGTTGGAAAGTGTGACTTATAATGGGCAGTGTTTTCAGGCTATCTAGTCCCTCTACTCTTCACTAGGTGGTTCGTGCTCCTCAGTGTCGCTCGGATAAGTAACTGTATTTTGTTAGTTACAAGTCGGCTACTTAAACGAAAAATTCAAAGTAGAACGGGCTATGGTGAGCCCTAAGTGGAAGCTCTGCCAGATCAATTATCTGCATCAGTAACTGATACTAAAGATCTGGGGATGTAATTGGGTTTGCATGGTGGATGTCAGCCCCGAAAGGCTAGCGGTACCAATTATGGAGCTGGTGGGTTAGTGTAGCCCTCCAGGTTTTCTGTTTGCCCGAGACTTTGGCTGATCAGTGCTGTCGTTGAAGTTTAGTGAGGTGACCTCTTCGAGGTAGTATTGTATAAAGTAGGTGTGACATTTGTGGTGTGGCGAAAGACTCCTAAAATTTCCTAGTCTGAAGAGTCTGTAACATCCGTAGTTGGTGTCTTTTAATCCCGCAGCCTGAGGTATGCTCGGGTGTCGTGGACTAGTTGTAGAAGCTGTTTCAGGAGCATTGGTGGTGCTGTTAGAATTTGTAAACAGCACGTCTGCTGGCATTACTGCAGAGATAGTGACGGTAGGAGTGTTGGGAACTGGAGAGGGAAATTCTGTTTGTGCCACCCGGGCCTTGGGTGGTTCTAGAGAATGTTAGTTTTCGTGGTCGATCTGGTGGTAGTCTGTGGAGTGGAAGTGAAGGCAGAGAGACTTGCGACCAGGGCGGAGGGTATGGTAGCAGTTGTGGCAGCAGAAAGGTCATCAGGTAAAACAGGTGTTGGAAGTCCATTCGCAATTCTACCGATTGATAGATGAAGATTAAGCCACCAAAAAGGTGGCACGGGCATGAATAAATAGCCCGTAAGTGGTAAAATATAATCGTCGGGCTGCTCTCGCGGGGTTGACAGTATTTGAGGGTGTCCAGTTGCTGGATGCCTTTTTTTTTTTTTTTTTTTTTTTTTTTTTTTTTTTTTTTTTTTTTTTTTTTTTTTTTTTTTTTTTACACCATAAGAGTGGCAGTGTTGATGGCATCAGTGTGGTTACGGAAAGATTCGGGTACTCTTAAAGCTCCTCTAAGGTCGTTGGTTGCTTCACATTCCAGATGGCGGCGAAAAAGTGACACTTGTGATTGTTTGGCAGACGGTGCACTCTTTCTGGGTTAACCAATCTCCCAGTTGCATCTGTAACCTAGACGTAATCTACATAACCGAACTGCTATTTACCTGTAGATTCCTTTTGGATATTTAATTTGTCTAACTTGGTGGTCTGAAGATAACATATTGCAGAGGGCGAACATTCTGCTATTCTGGTGTAGATAAGCTTTGTTCAGACGAGTTTTTTGGTGATGGTCTTTAATGTACTGTAGGCTGGGTTGGATTATATCAATGGATGACGTGTTGCCAATTCAGCAATTTAATCAGCCTTCTCATTTAAGGGGATTCCCACATGGGACGTGATCCAGTTTAGGGTGATGTCGAGTCTTTTTGCCTTTAGTGACTCCTCAGATACAAAATGGTCGTTATTTCCACGTACTTTCCACTGCTTTTTTCCTAATATTTGAAATGCAGCTTTTGAGTCTGCACAAAATTCAAAATGCCATTACACAAGCGTATGTACGAATGCCTTTTGTATGTCAAGCGGCTCGGATTGGGTTGATGCTGGTCCTTATGATCTCCAATATGCCTGTTTACTGTCCGTGCAAACAGCAGCGCCAGCACAATCATATTGTGTAAACCGATCCGTCTGTGAAGTTGTGGGTGGCTACTGGAATGCTACATATTTGCTTCTCTATGATGCGCCTTAGGATTGTGGGATTGTAGGTTTCCTTTTTAATCGGAAGACCTTCTATTACTATTTTGAAGGTAGGCTCCTCCCATGGCGGGGAACAAGTGTAATTTAGGTGTGATTGATCACCCTATCAAAAATCGTGCTTTTTAATTCTGTTTAGGAAATTTCCCAGTCTGGCAGGCCAAGAGTTTCCGTTGTTTTGGCAAAAGTCCAACCACAAAGGCCTGCTGTACTGATACTGGATCAGGGGAAATAATTATCTTGCTGATAATCGTAGCTGTTTTTTGATATTCGTTCTTGAAGAGAGGGCAAACCCGTTTCCCCTGTAGAGTTTAAAGTTTAGTCCACATAGGGGCTCCTAGGGCAGCTCTCGTAGCATTGTTTGGAGCAATTTCAAGCTTTTTTCCAATATTGGTGAGATACTTGAGTGAAGGTACGGCATAGTCGATTACTGGTCTGACTGCCTGTACATCGTTTGTGCGAAGGACTTGCAGATTGGCTCCTCCAGAGAGGAAGGTTAGTGACCTGAAGAGTGCTGTCTGAGCCGCTGTTCTCTAAAGTGACCTCGGCCTTAAAATTCTTGTCCATGATTATTCCTAGATACTAATAAGTGATCACCCATTCAATTGCTTGACCCTGTACTATGAGTTACCTGTTGGGCTTCGCTTTTACTATGGGCATAGCTTTTGTCTTTGTGGGGTTGAGTTTGATACCAATCTGCTTTGCCTCTTCAGTGATGCAGTCTAAGCATTTGGGTGCACGGCACGCCTCATCCCTTCCTTTTCTGATGATGACAGTCGTCTGCGTAGTTTAGCAGCCTGCGATGTTGAGTTTTAACCTCTTTATTCTTTCCATTAAACAATTGAAGAGGAAGGGGGGGCAAAAAATGCCGCCTTGCGGTGTATCATTTTCATTTCTTTTGTATTAAGAAACTGTACCATGAAGTTTCTTCTTGCTTCTGAGACAGCTTTTAGTCCAGGAGAGCAGGTTAACTCTGACCTCTTTATCAATGAGGCGGCAGAGAATAGTAAATTCAAAGGCTTTCTCGTGGTCCAGGAATATCGGCCCTCCTGGTCTGTCGTTAAAGTGAGCCAACAGTTGTAATAGTCCACTGAGCCAACCTCTCTTCTATAGTCATGCATACCATGGTGCAGTTTAGGTATTTTCAACTAAAGTCTGTCGAGTATCATTCTGTTGGCTGTCTTTGCTGCTCAGCTTTGGAGAAATGGGCCTGGGTTTAGCTGAATCTGAGTTTTGGGATCGGTACAGTTTGCTCTATTCAAACCTCTAGATCTAGTTTTAAAAGTCCAGGCTCGATTAATTAACGTAAAGTATGCAGCGTCTCCCTCTGGGCAGAGGTTCCTGATCATTTTAGTTTATTTTGTAGTATCCAGGGGATGTATTCTTGAAGTTTTTCTTAGTTCAATTGTGCTCGTCTAGTGTGTAATGGTTATTAGTGTCAAACTTTTGCAAATGTTGTAAAGGTTGTGCCACCTTTCTTCCGGTCTGCACTGCTAATACATCCGCAAGTTGAGTACTAGCTGCTTTCTGCCTCCTGGCAGCCAGTACTTCCGCTTCTGATGCGGATCCTTAAGATGTGGGGCTTTTAGGCGTTTATTTCCTTTGGCTCAGTGGATTTGCTGCCACCTCTAAGGTGGTCATAAAGATGTGAACACCATTCTAGCCACTTTGGTGTTTATTAGCCTGGTCTCTTCATGCACATGTTCCTTGACCTCGCAAAGTAAGGTCCTGTTGTGGTCACTTGGCTTTTTTTTTTTTTTTTTTTTTTTTTTTTTTTTTTTTTTTTTTTTTTTTTTTTTTTAATAATAGCTTCATTGTGTTTTAGTCAGTTCTAACGCGCTTACAATAGTACCAGTAATCTTTGGTGTCTGAATAGTTTTTTCAGTGGGATAGTGTTTGTGTGCACTTTGAATTGCATCCGCAAAATCTTGTTCTGCCCGACTTGATGTCTTTGGGAACATATTATTTTCTATGCCAATCTGACATGGTTTTGAAATCGGTCCCATTTTGCTAAAGCGAAGTTAAAGGCTTCAGATGGAGGTGGGGTCGGTAGATTTAACTTAAGAGAAATTTGGACCCCATAGTGGTCGCTTGTGAGTGGGCTCAACTGACCATGTTGCTGCATTTCTCAGGGAGGCTGAAACGAAGGTTGGGTCAAATCTACCTCCTTGGATGTGGGTGGGTTCATTTTTGGAACCCACCCACATCCAAAGGTGGGATGTAGTAGTGTCTATTTTATTTTTTAAAGTTGGTCTTGGCTCGATAGATACTCCCAATTACCCCCGTTCCTGCTCGACAATCGGGTGGGCTGGTTATGGGTTTGGATGTTAGTACACATTTCGCAACAATTGCACATCCCCTGGATTACCCGTTGACCCATGGAAGGAAAAAGCCAGAGAATTTCAGTTCTAGTCCGGCTCGAAGTCGGCTCTGCTGTAGTATCGGGATGCTTTTGCCTTTGGTTGCTGTTTTGCAATAAAATTTTGTGTACAGCCCTTCTACATTCCATTGCATAATCTTTATTCCTCTGGGTTGTTGGGACTTGCTGATATTACCGAGGTATCCATGGAGTCTGATGAACACGCCATGGAAGTTGAAACAGGAGTTGAGGATCTAGGTTTACTTGAAATTGACCCATAAAGTTCGCTTTCGGACGTATTGGACTCTTGGAGGGGGGGGGGGGCTTTTTGTTTGTTTTTCCTGCCCTGCGTTCTTGAAGGTGACGATATTGTTTTTCAAATTTCTTTATCTTCTCAATTGTCTTTTGGGTCTCTGTGGTTTGCTTGATACCGTGTATCAGCAGCAAACTTTAGACCAATTCTGCGACAAAGGTTTAAAGTATTGCCCAGAGGGTGTCCAGTTATGTGGCAGCTCTATTTACTGCTGTGCAGGTTTGGGCCCTGTTTATTCTTTGGCCCTTATCAGTGGAAACTTTTGACACTTGCCATCATTGCTCCCAGTGTGCTTATTAGATGCAATGGGCGGGCGACTAGGTTGAACTATTTTCTTGTGGCCCCCAGCCACAAGCTCTGTCCTGGACGGAGGCCTTCACACCCTCCACCATGGCCGATAGTGGAGCCATGTGCCCCCCTCTACCTGGGGTGTTGGTACACTTCCCGCTGTCTTTTGTGGGCAGGGGAGCTGGTATGTTTTGGTTGGGGCTTCAGCTCTTCTGTAGGTACTCGCCTAGTTGTTTGCGGGGGTTGAGCTCTGGCTCTTTGGTCCCGCCAATCAACAAGTGTACAGATTCCCGAGCCTATTGCGCTCTATCATATCTACACTTGAAAACTGTGTATGGAGTCAACCTCCACCACATCACTTCCTAATGCATTCCACTAAGGTAGGTGTGTGTGTGCGGGGGGGGGGGGGGTTACATTTGAACATCTTAAAGACGTTCCGGGCATCTTAAGTTCCAGGCGTGGTGTTCCTTGGAGCAATTTGGGCACTTGGCTTGGACGGGCTAGTTTGCCTTCTTATCCAGGCATATTTGTCCTGTGGGCTGGCTGCAGACTCCACCCCTCACTGGGCGTTGCCAGCCAACCTTGTGATGTCCAAATTTGAACATCTGAAGCATCTGAGGGGCTCTTGGGATGTAAGGCCTGTGGTGGATTCACGCCCCTAATGTCAAGATAGTTTCTCTGGGATCCGTCCTCTTACTGTGAGAAGGACTTGGGTTTCTTGCTTCGTGGCTTTTTCCTGGCATCTTTCTGCTGACACCGTATAATTCAGCTTAAATATGAGCTAGGGCTATGTGCAAGGGATAGTGGTTATCTTGAGGTTATCTTGGGATTTCGGGGCTTAGCGTCCCCGCGGCCCGGTCCTCGACCAGGCCTCCTATTTGTTTCACCCCCCCCTCCCAGGAAGCAGCCCATAGGTACCTGGGAGTTTGACAGTTGCTATGGGCTGCTAGGTAACGGGGGCATGGGGCATCATGGTGTAAAATATTGCCCATTTGTCTCCGCCTGTACTGGTGATCGAACCCGGAACCTCAGAACTACGAATCCGAAGCTCTGTCCACTCAGCCGTCAGGCGCCCCTATCAATGTTGTGGACAATGATTTTCCTTATTTTGTCCTCTGGTTTTAGTTCGTCTCATTTTCTGTAATTTTTAAGAATGGTTACAGCTGCCTAGTGTTCTGACCTTATAATATATTTGCCTCTGAGGTTTGGCTTTGCTTTGATCTGGAGCTTGGGGTACTTTGTTGTTTACGAGGAGACATCATGCTGTACCTAGAAGACTGGCAGTGCAGATTTAATGAGTAGATGGCGTGCTCATCTGTAGAGGACTGTTCTCGATACGTCAGAATGGAGTGGTTCTTCCTGTTGGCAATTGGCGTTATGTGACCAAAGCAATCACTGTCGGAACTTGTACTGAAGAGTTTTCCTTTTGTGATTGGGAGCAGCAACGTTGGCTCCCCCACAACTCATCTGGTGGTCATTCTGTCGGCCAAATGATTGCTGTGAAGTGATGTCTCTTGTGATTCGTCAAAGGTATAATGAGGCCATAGTCTTTTTGACTTGAATTCTGGCTTTTAAAGTGCTAAATTCCTCAATTTTGCAAAATTGTCTACGTTGATGTGCAAGGATAACACAGGGACAGTATGGAGAGCGGAAGAGTTTGGTTGTTGGATAACACTAGACATTTCTTGACTTGAATGTTCTTCTAATGTCTTATTGTCCCTGGATGATCATTTATGCTAATTACAACACGAAGAATACCAAAGTATGACTATGCAGATCATTAGTCCTATCTGCATTACCTTCCTTACTACCCCAGTAAGAGAAGAAATGACTGGCTGGGTATTGGCCATAACTAAACTGGTGAGCCATAATTATAATACTTGTGCTCTAGTCGCCAAATGCAGTCCTCCATTTAGTGGCACACCACTTTGAACAGTCCTGATCTAGGATTCTTAAATTTTATTTACTAGAGTATTATACCTCGGTGGGATCTTTATCGAGTAACATTTGACTGCTGTTGCTTGTATTAGTGATAATTCTTAGACATGTGCCATGTGATAAGTGCTAAATTACCCTGCCACACTAGAGCGAGTTTTGGTGACGGGGCCCACGCACGACTTCCTTGGGCTGGTGAAGATTACCTTGGCCTCTTCTACCCCTCTTTGGGTGTTTTTCCACTCTAAAGTACACACCCATTGGGAGCTTGTTCAGGTCAATGGACCGCCCTGCTGGATACCCAGCCATCCCTTTGGTGGATGGCTGGGTATCCAGCCATGGGAGAAGGAAGGCTTCCCACCAGTGTCAGAATGTTAAGAGGCAATGCAACTGTTTTAAAGTGGGAGTACTCCAGGGGACGACGCACCCCTTCCTGCACTGGCCAGCACTTGGCCTCCCCTAGGTGCCCTGGTAGGTGGTATATCTTCACTCCCAGGCTTTCGAAATTAATGCTGCATAGATACTGAACTGACTATTTACACAGGCCCGTGAGGTGGGCGATCAACCCCCCCCCCCCCCCCCCCCCCTCCAACCATCCCGAGTCTGCTGGTGATGGGAGATTGGGCTCCGCAACCCAGGCTGTGTTGGGCCCTGACCTGGCTCCTTTGTTGACTCCCGATTGACCCTCTCTGCTCCCATTCATCTTCCGTGGCAGAATTGAGCTCCAGGCCCCCAGTAATGACCACCTACACCCTGGAGTGACTCTTGTGACAACGGCATCTTTTAACACTACTCCTACGGGAAGTACAGCCCCGTACTTCCCACGCACTAATGTGCACGATTACTCCAACCTCCTATGTTCAAAGATTTGTTTGGTCATGCCAAGTGGGCTACGTATTTTGATCTTTCTCGCATAGATAGTATGTCCTGATAACTTAAACACCCATAAACTCCTAATGTATACCCAAGTCGGTTCTAACCCAACCTGAACTGGCACTCTTGTTACAGCCCCTTCTCTGGAGGCGATATACTGCCTGGGATCGTAGTCCTTCAATAGTGACGCCTCCAGTTCGGGTATCTAAAATTGCCTAATTAAATGCCAACATTGGCAGTCTCCCACACCATGTCGCGACTGGAGTTAGCACTAATAGACTTTCACGAGGATATTAAATATATTCCAGAGGCCCAAGGTCATTTTATCATCCAGATTGATAAGTTTACTCGACCTCGTTTTCGTAGTCACTCTTTAGGTGGTCAAAATCACCTTATATTAGGTCCCTTGTTTCCTCAATTATTCTTTCACGTGTCAGATGCTCAATTTAGGAGTAAATCCCCTATGCATATAGGAATAAAAGTAACTGTAGAAAGCCTATTAGCCCATAAGAGGCAGCTCCTATTTATAACCACCCAATCCCACTCGTATACGTATCCAACTCGCATTTGAAATAATCAAGGGACCCCACCTCCGTTACACGGTAATTAGCTCAACAAATAAACAACCCTGTTACCGAACCGGTATTTACCCGGGTCATTCCGAAATATGAACTTGTCCAGTTTATACCCATTGGTTCGTGTTCTGTTTTGTGTTGATACTTTTAATATCCTATTAATCTCCTTTGTCTATTAATCCACTTGTAAACCTCTCCTGTCAACCCTAACTCTTCGCCTTTCCATTGAATGCAATTTAAGCTTTGTTAGTCTTTCTGCACAAGACGGGATTCAAATTATTTGTGAATTAGTCATCCTATGCTGGACAAGTTAGTGTAATTTATACCCATTCTATAGTACATAGACCTAAACTGAACTGCAAAATCTAAATGGTGCCAAACCAGAGTAAGTTGTAGTTGAAGAACACCACCAGGTGTCTTGATACTAATGCTGAGAGTAATAAATCCTAGTTTCCTATTTGCCTTATTACGAACATTTATGCACTGATTTTTTTATTTAAAATTCTTACTAATCGTAACTCCATAATCTCGACACTATTTAGCTCGTGTTTTGTAACTCTCATTACCTAGCCTCAAAACCTTAAATTTGTCGGCATTAAACTGCATCTACCAATCTTTTGCCCATTTGAAAACCTTATTTAGGTTTTAAGACAGTCTTAAGTCTTATTTAGGCAAGACAAAACCTTGTCTTAGGGTTGTGCATATTCTTGCTGAATGCCTTGACCTCCAGGATGTCTTGCTTCCTGACTGCCACTCATGGTAATATCTTGATGTGATGGCGAGTCTTCGATGTTAATTACTCTCCCAATACTTGTATCATCGGCAAATTTGCAAATATTGCTGCTCTAACCTGGATCTAAATTTATATAATGAATAACCGAGGTCCCAGGACAGACCATTGAGGCACTCCACTTTAATTTTCCCCCACTAACGTAACCCCAATGTTTAGTTTTCTTGGGTATAGGAATGCCCTGATCCATCTTAATGTAGAACCCTCGACTGTAGATACTGTTTGTCCTCTGTTGCTCGTATTTTTGAGAGTAAATAGTACACTTGTTCCATTTCTCCTCCCACAAATGTTCCCCATACTTTTCCTGTTCTTAAACACCTGTTAGACTCATTACCAGAGCCTGTGATCCTTTTCGGCAGTTATAACTGCTGGTATACCCTTTGGGACGATATTATAACTATTTATATTTAAACAATAATAATAGTTGGAGTTACTTTTTTTTTAATTCTGGTAAACCGACTAATGTTGACTTGCGCACTTTCACCCTTTCCTGTCTCTATCTTTCTCTACTCGTATTCTCTTTATTTGGATTTCACATGGCGAGTTCTTGACCTCCATAACATTTTCCCATCCTTGTTACATTTTCACCCCTCCCAAGGTGACAGTTCAACCCGTCCTCTTAAAAATAACGTCACTTTTGGCTGGTATGCGCACTATAGCCAAATTTGGACGTAATTTGAAATGAAATACTCACAAAAGTGACGTTCTGTTCAGTTTTCTATTCGAGTCGTCCGGCGTACGCGCAGAGGTTATGAGAGGACACTTAAAATTAACGTTTTTCATAACGTTTTGAAACTTTGAGAATTTCCTGCCCACCTAACCTATCAGAGGACCCTTAACTTACTGTTGTTGAAAAAAAAAATCCCAAATTTTAATTTTTTTCATTTTCAAATTACGTCCAAATTCGGCCATACTGGCAAACGGCCAAAAGCGACGTTCTTTTTAAGAGGACAGGTTGGACAGTTTGCTACCTTTGGTCTGCATCATTAGTCTTTGGACACGCGAAAGTGTTCCCTGGTAGAAATTGCTGCTCGGGGTGCATGCTGTAAGCGTGCAGCCTGGAAGAAACACCAGCGCCGGTAAACGCCGATTCTCTTATTTAATTTGGGGAAGAGTGCAGTGGCCTATGGGACCATCCGTGCGGCTAAGCAGGAGTTCGAAATCCTCGGTCATTATGATAGACAGTGCTCTCCCCCAGATCTGAAAAACTGCGTAAGATGGCGAGTAAGTTTGTTGCAGATTTCTCCAGTCTTTCTCCTCCAAGGTTCTGTTGTGGTGGGATCAGATGTCGATCGCGTCCAAACTGGGTTCACACTTTTCGGCTGTTGGCTCTGGTTCACTGCTTCCTCCCTATGTCCTTTCTCGGAATCCTTCTTGAATCTTGTCACTGTTCCCCCCCCCCCCCCCCCTTACATCTCCAGCTATCCTATGAGTTTCTCTCTGGAACTCGTCTACCCTGATAGTCTGCTGTTCTATGGCAGCGGGCTCGAATAACAATTTCTTGCAGTCCCCCGTGGTGTAGTGGTAAGACACTCGCCTGGCGTTCCGCGAGCGCTGTCATGGGTTCGTATCCTGGCCGGGGAGGATTTACTGGGCGCAAATCCTTAACTGTAGCCTCTGTTTAACGCAACGGTGAAATGTGTACTTGGATGAAAAAACGATTCTTCGCGGCAGGGGATCGTATTCCAGGGACCATAGGATTAAGGACCTGCCCGAAACGCTACACGTACTAGTGGCTGTACAAGAATGTAACAACTCTTGTATATATCTCAAAAAACAAAAACAAAAAAAAAAAAAATTCAGACGCTATGGCATCTCCCTCCATGCACATTTCAGTATTTACCGAATAGTTATGACTGCATCTGTGGGGGGAAGGGGGAGAGAAAATAGTAGTCAGTCCTTGAGAGTGGCTTGAGGCGGGTGTTCTTCCTTGTCGGAAATCGGGTTCACTTGGGACGAGAGAACGACTCTTAACCTAGTTATTTAAGCCTTTCGTGGTAATATTCCTTCTTCCAAAGGCTTCCTCTGTCGTTCCTTTAGAGCGAGGCTTGGTACCACTTTCACTACCTGTTTTCGACAATATGAAAGAGTACCCCCAAAGAAGTGTTAAGATTACTTTTATTTTTCCTGGATGCCTTCAATGGTAGTCTTTCCAGCGTTTACTCTGGGAATTTCTCCACTTTCTATGTTGATTTTACCCTCTTCTATAGACGACTCTAATTTCCCCCAACGGTGGCTTTAACAAGGAATTGAAGCAGTGTCGTCATGGTACCAATTATGGCCCAAGTTTTCTATAACAGTATGTGTAAAGGCAGACTTTTTTTTATAGGAAGAACTTGCTCATCCTTAGTTTTTGTTACGTTATTGCAGTCCCCTTTTGTATAACGTTTAGTAGAAACTTTAGCGGTTAATCTGACACGACTGTCTTGGTGGCCTCCCGTCTCTTGCCTCACAGTTGAATGTTTTAATGCCCTTAACTTAGTCTTGTCCAATACTTCGTGGAGAGAGATGCTTCTCTATTCACATTCCTCTCGCGTGCTGTCTAAACTCTGTTATGGCAGTCTTTTACTAGTCAGATTCTCTTTAAATTCTTCGTCTTGATGTTCTTCACCATATTGGGTTACACCTCGGCTCTGGTGTATTGCGTTTGACCCTGTGTGCTTTAATCGGCATCCTGTCTCTACAGGATTGGCGTGATCCCTACTGTTTCTGCTACCTTACGCGGTCCTTACAACACGGTCACTCTCGCTTATGTCCTGCTTTGATCGTTGCCTCTCCTGTGGGTCCCTGTTCCTGTTTATCTTCCTTTAACCGTTTTCTCTAGCGTGCAAGATATTAGTTACCAATATTCCTCAGTGTCGGACCATCCAAGGCCCCCATTGAGGAGGGGGTCACCACTTCAAAGCTCTGCAAAACCTTGATTCACCTTGCAAAAGCTTCTATTCCCTCCTACAATTGCCAAACTTACTTTCTTTGCACACGGATAGATAGATATTCTTCAGATAGGTCCAAGTCTGCTGACGGTACAAGCTACTGTTATATTTCCTGATAACACCTGTGCGGCCTTTCCCTGTAGACCAGCATCTTTCCGGCAGAACTATGCCATTTCGTATGCTCAACTGTTTTCTCACTATTGACATTACTTTGTCATTGTAGTTGACTCTCGCAGTGCCCTCATAGCTCTTGTCATTTAACACGGCCCATCCTGTGGTAGTCGAAATTCAACTTTGTACGTTTGTCCAGCAGATTTAAAACGGTCAAGTTTATCATTTGGTACCAGCCATATTTGTTTCTTAATGAGCCTGCGAATGCTGCTGCCGAGGCTATCTGCACTTGTCCTATTTCTCGCACAGGATTTCCTTGAGATTGTCATTCGTTCCTCGGTGTCTGTTGACAGGGTCGTCGGTCGTATTACTGGTAACAATCTGCATGTTCTTAAGGATAATCTGTCTTCATTTGCACTACCGTAACTGGTGGTGGAAAATGGCTCTGGCGAGGTTACATATTGGCCGTACACGTTTCTCTCGGGCACTTAATGGAGCGCCGCCCTGCGCCTTATTGCCCGAAATGCATTGTCTTACGATTGTGTATATCCTTGCTGAATGCCCTGAACTCCAGGATGTCTTGCTTCCTAACTGCCACTCATGGTAATTTTTCCCACTATAAGATATCAAAGATGTTACAAACTTTGAAAAATCTGCATGGAATCTTCAGTGCAGTGAGGTGTCATTTTGTAGTAAACCGCTACCGTTCTAGATCGGAATGTCCTCATCCCAAAGCTATCGGCATAAACTATAGTGATGCCCACTGTACATTTCTTGTTCATGTATGCACTGTTAACGTGGTCCAGAAGCTATCATTGCCAAAGGTAAGATGCTGGATCTGATGGTACTTACAATCGTGTATTTCATATATGGATATATGAATGGATCTATAGCGTATATATATTTTTTCACACAATTGAACACAAATCTATGGATACATGTTTGATAATTAGACTTGGGAGATGAGATATTCCCAAGATAGTGGGAATACTTGTTACTTCAGTATTTCTTAAAACAGAAGTAGGATTGCTTCATAATTTAAAGCTTGCTCTGTGACTTGACCCATGAGTTTTTACTTCTATAACCCTAAAGACTTTGCACATTTATATTGTATTCTTGTTATATTTCTTAGTCACTGCCTTAGATTTCCATTCAGGTCTAGTTATAAATGTTCTTTCGCTGGCTTTCATAGGAGATGGCTCCAGCTAAACATCCAGTCGCCCAACATTGGACATGAGAACTGTTAAGAGAATTTACTTTTGGGCTTGGAAGGGAGCCTGTGTTCAACAGTAGTTGCTTTCAATAACTCCTATTAAACCGTGGCTATAGGGAATAGTCTTGGTTGGACATCTATTTTAAATATTTTCTTGAAAAATATTTTCCATGTTTAACCCTAAATTTCCAGCTTTCTGTACTTTAATTATTTGATGGTTTTTCAGGTGGTATACATGGCTAGAGATCCCAAGGACGTGGTTGTATCGCTATTCCATCACTTCTGCAACGTAAGGTTCCACAACTATACTGGCACCTTCGACAACTTCGTCAAGCATTTCATAAACAATGATTGTAAGTAAATCCGTTTTGGTGTTTGAGAAGTCTCTACAAGATGGCACAAATTATGTGCTCAGATAAAGCTAACACGATCAGAACCTTAATATGGTGTAAAAAAAAAAAAAAAAAAAAATACTATACATGAGACTTGTTATATCATTGCCAATACATTGGTTAATCTGTTCTAATGTGTAGCACATGACGGCTGGTATGCTAAGTCCCCCCACACCCAGTGGCAGACATTTGACATTAATAGCCACGACGTGACAAAACTTGTTTATTTGGAAGCTACCCATTAACTATAGGTGCAAGTTTGTAATTTTTTTGTTTATCCAGGGCGTAACTTTTGTAAATTGCTATGGTTGTTAGTGCTTGTACTTAGTGGTTTTAAATGTTAATCTTTCAGTTCTCTTGCCGAATGGTAACTTTAGGGTGTTGAAGAGGTTTCTATACTGGGTTATAGGTCTGGTAGGTTATTTGAGGCACTTGGTAGCCTGTTTGGAAAATTTGCAGACGCTTTAAAATCCGACCTCGTAGTCTGTTACCTGGTACCACCCATATATTTCCTTGTTTACTTTTAATTTACAACTTCTTTATCGTAGTAGGATGGCAGTTTAATTGCTGCTCCTACTCGATTTACTATTATACTAGTGGTTAAGGAGGCATAACATCGGCACATGTGGAATCTGATGGCATCCTCTTCTTTATTGGTAACCTGACCTGTTACCTTAGTCAGGAAGTGTGCTTTGCATCAGGTCATTGTACCCCATTCCCATGGTGGGCCCCATGGTGGGCCCCATGGTGGGACTTGTCATACAATACAGCATACTTAAAGTTGGATCTTAAATGTGTTCTTTTGATTTCGTATAATTTCTGAGCAACATTAAATTTTCTGCAGCAACTCTGATTAGACCACATCCAGATAGTTGCCTAACGGGGCCCCACGGCTTCATAACTTTCCATGCATTAAGATTTCTTATATTTAGCGACAATAGTTGTTAGTTACGTTGTCTTTTACTGCAACCCTGTTTTGGTTCACCTATTACAAAACTGCAAGTAATTGATTTTATAGTTGAATGTAGTAGTATGTAGCGGTAAATTGTTGACTTCCATATTCGTCAGGTTCAGTCATTGCACCAATATTATATTGCACCCCAGACAGTTTAGCATGGCCGTTGACGATGTGCCGTCTTGCTTCAGCGCTTAACGTTACTGTCCTGCCTCCATCGCCAAACATGGAGGGCTGGATGCTAGTGTGGCTACTATAGTTATAACTTTCCATTGGGCGCAGTGTCTTGAATACGTCGATGGGTAGACTCGACCACGGCCGCCGGAACCCCTTTTAACAGAACGACTGAGCACTCTAGAAGGTGGAAAGCAAAACTGTACAGCCTGGTTGATGGTGCTGGTCTTGCGTCCTCTTGTGAAGTTTCATCTTGCCACTAGTGGGGTCTCATCCGGTACCTGTCTGCTAAGTGAAGGTGATTTTGCTCACGCCATCCAGATCAGGGCTGTAGCCACACCGTTTAGAGCAGCTAGGGGTAGACCCGAGGCTTTTGGTCTCTGCGATGCTTGCCAGAAACCAGGGACCCTGGGCCACATATTCCAGGCATGCCATAAGACGTGGGGCTCGGGTGAAACGTCATGACGATATCACCTGGTTCGTAGCCGGCCGCTTGCTGCAAAGAGGTATTGAGTTGGAACGTGAAGTCCTTAAACCGGATGGAGGGACCTTCTGTAAGCCTGACATCATAGCTTGCAAAGGTGATGAATTTTGTATTTTTAGAGACGTAGAGGTCTGCTGATAACTTCATTCTCCCGTCTACATCAGAGCAAGTGTGAGAAGTACGGCACCCCAGAAATCCTTCAAAAGGTCGGGAAATATACCGGGAAGCACACAGCCTCCGCCTCTTCAATAACCCTTAATTGGAGAGGCGTGGTCTTCAGGATATGGGACTCGCCAGGAACGACCTTGAGATTTGCTCTGAAAGCCCTGACCTGGACATATTCTATCTACAGAATATGATCAAAGACCACATCTAGAGGGGGGGGGGGAAGACCATCTTAGTCCCAGGATCACCGTGCACAGGGTGCATAAGGGTTAATATAGTCTTGCTTAGGTGAACAGCAGCCAGGATAGCTGGTATTAATCTATCTAAGCAGTCATCTGGAGTACCACTTCTCCAAATGGTTTCTCACAAGAGGTGGTCTCTGGCCAGGTCATCCACCGAGTGGGTAAGGCGGCGACTGGAGGGACCCCCATGTGCATACATGATATCCCTCCTGCTCCAGGGCCTTGTTAGCTTCCACTATGAATAGTTTTTTTTCCGTGTGTGTCGCTGTAAAGTCACCAATCCTGCTGCTTAGGCAGCTTGTTGTTTTGCCTTCAGCTTTAGTTCTTTTTAATGATATACTGTGCACCTCTCCCTTTGTGTGCTGTCCCATATAATGGAAAAATTTGTATTTTGTTTTTCTTGTTATTATAGTTATATTAATCTTGTGGGTTGTGATGAGGTCTACCACTTGTTTTAGTTTGATAGGGAATTAGGTATGCTTAGGGGTGCCTTCTCGCCATGCCCTGTGGCTGGGGGGATTGGTGCCCTGAAGCTACAAACACACTATACCTCCCCCCCCCCCCCCCCCCACCCGAAGTGGAAAGGGGAGTTAGGAGAAAACAATAACAAACTGGCTTTCATCATGCCATGCTATTGCGATGGGGCCGGGGGGGGGGGGGGGGATGGGGAAGAAATGCAGCTCTTGCTAGGCTGCACGTTGGCCAGATACAAACTCTTGAACCCCGGGGGAACAGGGTGTTGTTCCATTATCAGAGCTGCAGTATTCTGCTCGTATTCGTGCACCATTTTGTAGAATGTTCAAATTTCCTTCTTTCCATCAACCTTTTAATATTATTCTTTGTGAATAGTGTTGCCATCGGTCTTGTTTCTTGCATTATCATGGTTGATATCTAGCGTCTTAAGAATATCCTATGGTATTGCTTTAGTTTTCAGTGTGATTCATATTGATAACTGGTTATGTGCATTGGCAGCCCTGGCATGTTGGAAAAACTAGCACAAACATGTGTAGTGTTAACGTTTACCAAGTGTTTGGGCATTATAATTTGTAATGGTAGAAATTCTTGTGTTCGTGTTGCCTTTCTGGATACACAATGTTGCAGAGGGATATAGTGTGATGTTGATAGTATTATTCTACTGAAAGCATTCGGCCGACAAACTAAAGATGTGGTGATGGGTTGGATGTTTGGCAAGATTCTGCCACCATTTGAAGTTTAAATCGGTTTAAATATCATCCTCGCAAATGTTCTGACTATTCGGCATTTCCTTGCTTATTGGAAGGAAAGCGGGTAAATGTTATAAGTTGGCGAATTCAGCTTTCGAGTGTACGTACATGTATTCATCTAGTTCTTGCGGGGGTTGAACTCTGCTCTTTTGGCCTGCCTCTCAAGTCAATCGGCTGTAACTATATTTTTTTTTTTTTTTTTTTTTTTGCGCGCACCCCCCCCCCCCCCCGACCTACCTAGGAAGCAGCTCTGTAACAGCTGTCTTACCCCCAGGTACCTATTTATTGCTGTGTAACAGCGACATCAGGGTGAAAGACTTTAACCATTTGTTTCTGCCTAGTCAGGGAATCGAACCCGGGCCACAGAATTAGTTTTCCGTGCTGTCCGCTCGGCTACGCGTGCGTGAACGTACGTACGCGTGCCTATTTATTGCGTGTACTATTGTGCACGCAATAATGTACTATATAATATTGCGTTATTAACGTGTACTCGCCTAGTTGTCCTTGGGTGTGTTAAGCTTTGATTCTTTTGGTCCCTCCTCTCGACCGTCAATGTACTGGTTTACGGAGCTTCTCAAGCTCCCTCATACCTACGTTAGAAACTGTAAATGGAGTCGGCCACCACATCACTTCCTAGTGCATTCCATTTACTAACTGCTGACACCGAAAAAGTTCATTCCCAATGTCTGTGGCTCATTTCGGTACTAGATTTTCACCTGTCTCCTTGTACGTATACCACAAGTTTTAAATACATCCTTGTCTACCCTGTCAATTACCTCGAATTTTGTGTAGTGATCGTGTCCCCGGGCTCTTCATTCTATCGACGTGAGAGACAGTTTCCTCAGCCTTTCCTCGTAACTTTTGCCTCTTGATTCTGGGACTATCCTAGTGGCATACCTCTGAACTGTGGCATACCTTTTCCAGCTTCGTTTTGTGCTGGACAAAGTACGGGCTTCACGCTGGGGCCGCATACTCCGTGTTCAGGTTTGGGTGTTGTGCAGTGTTGTAGGTGGGTACCTTCTGTGTTTGGACAAGTGGGATAAGGCTGCTCTAGCCATTGAACGTAGGTGGTTAGTATTGGCCACGAGTGCAAGTACTTTTTGGTTTTCTTCAAAAGTTTAGTTGCAGTTCTCCTTGGTAGTCTTGTAATAAGTGTGCAATGTTGAGGTCTGCAATAACTCCTAGTGTCTTGTTGCAAATTTTAACTTTGCATTAATTTTAATAATTATTTAGTTAAGATAATTGCTTCAGTATTGGAAATAACTGCCGTTAGCTTGAAATAGCACACTAAACAAATGTAGCTACCTCCAAAATATAAATTTTAATTGCAAAATTTAAAGACTTAACTACTTTTTACACACGAAACAATTTAATGTAATTCGTATCTACAGTGTTGTACAGTCCCTACTGGCCCAACTTGATGATGGCCTGGGAGCAAAAGGATGACGCCAATATGCACTTTGTGTTTTATGAAGACTTGAAAGCTGACATTAAGAAGGAACTTGGAACACTGAATGAGTTCCTGGGCACCAACCTCTCCCAACAGCAGCTTGAGAATGTAAGTGTCATGATTACTCTTCCTATTAATGGTTTAACTCTTCGAAATTAACGCATGGTTTTAGGAAGGCTGTCCTAAGTTGACTTTCAGAACTTTGTTTTTATTTGTACATGCAAGCATGAGCATAAATACACTAAAACAAGAACAAAACAGAAATTACAAAATCACAAAAGCATAAATGGACAAAATTAGACAATAAATACCAGCCTGAAGGGCCGACAACAAAAACACAACAAACATAATGCAATACCGTACATAAATAACGGTAGAAGACATGAGGGTAACGTTAGCTACACACACACACACACACACACACACACACACACACACACACACACACACACACACACACAGAATGCATATAATAACAATAAACAGAACATAGCACAAATCACAAGTTAAAATCACAAAAGCGCACAAGTACAAAATTACAAAGGGTGACAGGGTGGACAAAGACACACTTTAGCACGGGTGGGACATGAACAAGGGGACACAGGTAGAAACTTAGTACCCAGATGAGCCAGAGAGACGTTAGAATTTTTTCAGTGTCAGAGTAGTTAATACATGGAATGCACTAGGAAGTGACGTGGTAGAGGCTGACTCCATACACAGTTTTAAATGTAGATATGATAGAGCCCAGTAGGCTCGGGAATCTGTACACCAGTTGATTGACAGTTGAGAGGCGGGACCAAAGAGACAAAGCTCAACCCCGCAAGCACAATTAGACGAGTATAAAAACATAAAATACCGACCTGAAGGGCCGACAACAAACGCCCCGTAGAAAGCACAAACATAATGCAAGACGGTACAAAATATATAAATAGGACAATACATAATGCCCAAACCTGCACTCCATAACCCAACCTTGAAAACACAATACAAAACAAGCCTACCGGCCCCAGAAACACACACGGAGAGGCACCAATACATAATGACAATAAGAAAAACTTCATTTCTTTGTTTTTATGAGTTATATTTTTAAGTGGGAATTCATAATAATTGGAATAAAAACAGGCATTGCCACAAAGCAGCCCAAAGGGCACGCAACCACGCCACAAACAAGCGCACATCGGAACTCGCAGGAACCGGAAATATGGAGCATGCAGGAACCGCCAAAACAAACCCGGTCCATTACACATCACACTAAATTGATGCATCAAATGAACAAATCCACAAGGGCCGTGACGAGGGTTCGTCACAGCCCTTGATGCAAGGGCGAAGAGGGAGAACGGCCTATTGACATAGCTTGAGTGCAGGGAGGAGTTCTGTGAAACCCTGGTTCGTGCCTCGGAGAGGGTGCGGGATCCAGTAAGTTCAGTAGAACTTCGGATTCAACTCGCTTTAACCCTGTTGTAGCTCAGTCGATTAAGGCAGTGTCTGGGCTGCTCCCGGACGCAGGTTCGAATCCTTGTCACGGCCCTTGTGGATTTGTTCAAACCCGGTCCACCCACACATACTTGCAACCACACCCCACATCCACGGACACAACCCCCACAACACACAGCAAACAATAAATCACTTGAAAGGAGGAGAAACCTCAATGGGAGGTGAATATTTCTCGGGGAACTCGTACAGAGGATTTGTCCTTGCAGGCCTCCCATATCAAATATTCCATGTCGGTAGGGTAACGATTTCCCTGCTTCAGAGGGAGGCCGCTTAAATTCGGGAATGGCTAAATCGGGCGGAAACGGTAGCTCCCGGAGCTGGTTGACAGAAGTCGCATAACGAGGAGTATGGCAAATCATCACCTCCGTGGAAGTAGAAGATACCAAAAAAGCATACGTAGGCCGCAGAGACGACCCCGCCGCTGGATGCACAGGAGAAGGCGAAGGCTGCCGAAACGGTAACACCGCCGTCGATGAAACAGGGCACAAGGCTGGGGGTATGGAACCCCCAGAGCAAGCAGCCATTTCTCGGCCCCATTTCGCCGACACGCCAAATAATACCCTCCCGCTCGCAACTCCAGTCAACAAATTCGACTCTGAACTAGTCCGGAGTACATAGTGTATATGGGATAAAATGCGTGGTTGGGAGCGAGGCATGTTGCCCCAGGGCTGTTTTGGGACCTCTATTTAGCAATGTAAAAAAAAAATTTGACTTGGCAGAGACAACCTGGTGGCTGAGCGGACAGAACACTGAACGCGTGATCCTGTGGCCCCGGGTTCGATCCCGGGCGCCGGCGAGAAACAATGGGCAGAATTTTTCACCCTAATGCCAGTTTTACCTTGCAATAAATAAGTACCTGGGAGTTAGTCAGCTGTCACGGGCTGCTTCCAGGGGGTGGAGGCCTGGCAGAGGACCGAGCCATGGAGACGCTAAAGCCCTGAAATCATCTCGAGATAACCTAAAGATAACATTAGCAAATAATGATTTATCAATATTCAAACTATACAAATAGGGCGGAACATGAATTATGAAAATAAAGGCCAAAAGATTACCCAAGGTTCTAAAAAATTATGGAAGATTGGTAGATGGAGTTTATACCTTTTGAAAAAAAAACAAATGGAGGGTTGAGTGATAAATACCAGTTACTCTTTGTAACTTTGACAGTGTGTTGGCGATCAAATAACCACATCTTTAACTAAAAGATTAAAGTGTTGTGATGGAAGAATGTGAATGGGGGGGGGGGGGGGAAGGGAAAGGGGGAATGTTAATAAAACTCGTATGAATATAATTTAAAATACACTGCAACACACGCATTGGCTTAGTTTAGAATCGGGAGAGACCTTGGTAAATACTTGTTTCAAAATGTTGTTTTTGGAACCTGTTATTGGGGGTAACATTAAGATTACTAATATGGATGATTTAAGTCTTTAGTGATGACTAATAGATCACTTGCAGTTAACCTTTATTATTTTTATTAAAGCATTGCGAAACGTTCAAAGTAACTGGGATCTTTTTACAATACAAAATATATTTCAATTTTTTAGTATTCTCTTGTGGGTATTAGTAAGTTACTGGGGTTAGGTTTAGTAGTATGAATGTTATTGGCAGACTAAATGGCTTGTAACAATTATTAATGGCACTAAATATGATCAGCAACACTTACATATGCCTTAATGTGGAAGATTGTGATGAAACGCCAAACATAAGAAATTGTTGTGGTCGTGTTTGTATCATTAGTAAATGTCCCCACTTCCTTGTAATGAAGTTCATTAATGGTAATTATCAGTGTGCATGAATGCATGACTCGATATTCCTTTCCTTCAGTTAAACAAGTTAATTTGATGTTGGAAGGTGGGTGATGGAGAACGGAGAGACTGTGAGAAGAGTATTAAGTGAAACCAGAATGAACTTTTAAACCTCTTTTTCTTAACGAATAAACTCTACTAAACATGAATATGAATAAATGTTTAAAGTTTCGGTTTAATGTACTGAAAACACTACATGTTAGTCATTCTAAATTGTTGGGTCACATTTGCTGGAGGGAAATGTTGCTGAAAACACAGACGTTCGGTTCTCAGCGACCCTGGTTTACCGCGGGCTGGCAGTGACGCTGGTTTATCGCGGGCTTGTCTGAACCTGATATATATGGCGACGGTAGTAGAATTGTCCGATGCGGTAGACTTGTTCCGGAATAACCGGCTTCTTGGACCGCCGCCATTTTGAGTTGTAATGATTATTGGTACAGTGTAATGGTCATTAAATTATTTTGCTTAAAGTTAAATTCCATGTAGAATGTTCTTAGACAAGAGATTCTTATACCATTCTTAATATAAAATACTTTGGTATCTTATTTTGAATAGCATTTACCCCTGCCCCCTCCCGGTTTTATTTTAGTTTTCCATTTCTACAAACAGATAGATTAAATGGACGACGATCAATGCTATACTCTGGTTCCTATGAAGCTTTTTGGCAAATCTTAACAGGAACAAGTCTTGAGTGGGAAAGATTATTGGCCCACTTTTAATATATTAAATTTTAATCACTAGGTATGCTTATAGAAATTAATTCAGTTAATACTGGTGGAACATGGAATTAGCAGTCACTTGTGCTAAACATTGCACTCCATTCGCCTATCCCACTTCAACCCAGTTTTGTTATGCTAGGTAACACTTCAGATTACATAATTTGTTCAAACCTATTCTATTTTGTGTACTCCTATTTATCTGCAGGATAGAGCTCTAGCTCTTCGATCCCGCTTTTCTAGCACTTGGTCGCCTAATGCAATGACTCCTGACCTAATTTCCTATCATACCTGCATTTAAGTTTGAATAGTTACCCACTACCCTGAAGCTAAAGGAAAACTTTCCAACATAACTATGCAAACAGTCTCGAGCTTCCATCCGTGCCCCCTTGTTCTAGTGACATACATTGTAAAATGTTTCCACCTTGTCAATCCCATTCAGTTTTATAAGCCTGTATCATGTCTTCCCCCCCCCCCCCACCTGCCCCCCTGCCCCCTGCCCCCCCCCCCCCCCCCCCCCCCCCCCCCCCCATCCCTCCCGCCTTTCTAACCTAGTCGGGTTTAATTCCTTCAGTCTGTCTTCGTACCTCATTCCTCACAGCCCGTTGCAAATTACTACTCCTTTTCGAGCCTCCTCCTTTTTGTTTCTATTTTTTATGGGAGCGGCATACTCAGACTGGTCTCACATAAACAGTGAGAAATTAGGGCGGAATACTCAGACTGGTGTATCTAAAAACGGGGGCTCGAAAAGACGCAAAAGTTTGCAACGAAACTTGTCCTAAGGTTGTGAGGGATAGGGTATGAACAGCGTCTGAAGGGACTGAACCTGACGACACTAGAAAGGAGCGGAGAGATATGGAGACTTCAGCGGATTGACATTGGAAATAGACAAAATGTTCAGAATACTAACAGATCAGAGGCGTGTGTAGACTCGTCAGAGATGGAAACTTTGGTTTAGAGACGTTAGGCAGTTTTCATTTAGCGTGAGAGTAGTTGTAAAACAATATGAACTAAAGGAGCACATAGTGGATGTGAGAGTTGTGGATGCGAGAGTTTTGTGGAAGGGTGTGGGTGTGTACTTCCCTAGTTGTGCTTGCGCGGGTTGAGCTTTGGCTCTATGGTCCCGCATCTCGACTGTTAATAAAGTAGACAATAGGTTCAGATTCCTGAGCCTATTGTCTACACTTAAATCCATGTATGGAGTCTGTCTTCACCACATCACTGCTAAATTCATTCCATCTGTTAAGTACCGACAGTGAAAGTTTTGTCAGTGGCCCATTTAGGTACTCGGTTGCCACACCCGTGTCCTTTTACCACCTGTTAAACTTTTTCCTTATCTACCCTATAAATTCCTGAGAATTTTGCAGTAGTGATCATGTCTCTCCTAACTCTTGTCTTTGACATGAGGTTGTTCGTTATAATTCCTCATAGCTCATTCGTCTCGGCTCCAGACTAACCTGGTGGCATAACTCTGAACCTTTTCCAACTATTTGAGTGGATGTGGACTCTACGCTGAAGCCGCATATTCCAGAATTGGTCTGCCGTGATGAAAGGTTCTGAATGATTCCTTTAAAGTATGATGGCAGTTCTTATGTTCGCTAGCCTTGCAAAGGCGCTGATGTTATCCTTTTGATGTGGGCTTCTGGGGCCAGGTCTGGTGTGATATAAACCCCCTCCCACTTCCAGACTCCTTCAGGGGTTTATCTCCAAACTTATTCCTTGTTTGACCTCCTGCTCCCAACACCTATCTTTATCACTTTGCACCATTAGAGTTGAACTCTAGTAGTCATTTGTTGGACCAGTCTTAGGTCTGTCATTCTCCCGTCTTAATCATTCTCATAGTTTTAGCGTCGGCAAACAGAGGAATGAGTCTACTTTCTGGAAGAGAAATCGCATAAATCAAAAAAGATAGGTCAGAGTACAGAACCCTGTGGGACTCCATTGGTAACTTCACGCCAATCTGAGGTCTCACTTTAACAGTCTCTCTCTGCATCCTGTTCTTTAGGTACTCCCTTATCCGTTGGACCACCCTACCAGTTACTCCTGCCCGTTTCTCCAACTTGTGCACCAGCCTCTTAAGGGATGCTGTGTCAAAGGCGTTCAGATAGTCCAAGAAAATGCAGTCTGCCTACCTTTCTTTTTTGCTTAATCTGTCACCTGACCGTAGAAATCTATTAAACCTGAGAGGCAAGATTTATCATTTACCAGGGTTCATTTACCCTGAACCCATGTTGTTGTCGCAAAGTAAATTCTCTCCAGATGAGCTAGGTTTTTATTTTTCTAAAGATCTTATCCATCATAAGCCATCGTATCCATCGACCTCATCCATCCATCATATCCATCGACCTCGTCCATCCATCATATCCATCGACCGGCTCCCTCCCCAGAGGGAGCCGGTCGGCCGAGCGGACAGCACCCTGGACTTGTGATCCTGTGGTCCTGGGTTCGATCCCAGGCGCCGGCGAGAAACATTGGGCAGAGTTTCTTTCACCCTATGCCCCTGTTACCTAGCAGAAAAATAAGTACCTGGGGGTTAGTCAGCTGTCACGGGCTGCTTCCTGGGGGTGGAGGCCTGGTCGAGGACCGGGCCGCGGGGACACTAAAAGGCCCCGAAATCATCTCGAGATAACCTCAAGATCACCTTGCTTGATATTAAAGTTACACAAGCCTTTTCGTCCATTGTCTCTTGCCTGTCACCTTTTTTGTATATTTGGACTACATTAGCAGTCTTTCATTTTTCTGGCAAGTCTCCAGTGACCTCCTATACTCCATGGAGAATGACAATCAAACAACTTCTACTTTCAGTACCCATGGTGATGTTTGTGTGGCGTGTACTCGCTAAGTTGTGCTTCTGGGGGTAGAGTTTCGGCGATTTGGTCCTGCCGTTCAACAGTCAATAAACAGGTGTACAGGTTCCCGAGCCTATAGAGCTCTATCATATGTACACTCCATACACGTTTGAGTCTGGCTGCACCATATCACTTCCTAATGCATTCCATTTATTAACTACAGCCACTAAAAAAAAAATTCTTTATGGCTCATTTGGGCACTGTTTCCACCAGTGTCCCCTAGTGCATGTGCACCTAGTGTTAAATAAACTGCCTACTCTATCAATTAGTTTTTAAAGTGACCAATTCCAATGTTTCTAGTTGTGCGGGTTTAATTTTTAACACGGACAGACGGTCTGTCTCGAGGTTTTTTATTATTTTAGATTGGTCGGTCGCAGCTGTATAACTCTCGTACTATTTACTGCTAGGTAAACAGGGCCATCAGGGTGAAAGAAACACTTCCCATTTGTTTCTGCCATCACCGGGGATCCATCCCAGTTCCCTAGGATAGTCGCGAGCGCTGTCCACTAAAGTGTCTGGCACCGTGTGAATGGGGTAGTGGGAGGGAATTTGAAAATGTTAGTAATATTGGTTCCTTCCTCCAGGTTGCCCAACACACTTCTTTCTCCTCGATGAAAGCTCGAAGTGAAAAAGACGCTGCAAATTATCACCAAGGTGCCCAGAGGCGCGAAGGAGCATTCTTCAGGAAAGGTGTGTGGAAATAGTTAAGAATCTAATTGTAAAGTCGACTGTAATACTTAACATAGTTGCTGGAGCTTTTGTATTGTGAACGTTTTGGCTTGTCTGAGTTAAGCGCAGATCTCCTTTAACTAAAGAACCATGTTGACATAATCGAAGCGACTGGATTTTTTTTTAATCGGTGAGATAAGGGACTGCCATCAAGATATTTCTAATGCCTCATGTGATCATACCATGACTAATTCCATCAAATAAGAGCGAGTGACATTTTCTTTCCTGAGGAAAGAACGCAAATTCACTTAAAATGTGTTAGGCTCTGCTCTGTACCCTGGTGGACCTCAACTTTTATAACCACTAAGTGAGCTCAACAGGTACCCTTGTGGCAGAGGTTTGTTATTGGCAACTGTGATTGTTTCACCGGAGCTGTGAGTAGGACGACCTACGTGAAGAATATTTTCTAGTGTTATAATTTCATGGCATAACACTAGGCTATGTTATCAAAGCCTCTTAATACATGCACGGCCCTAGGCAGTGCATGTATTAAGGAGTACTGTTAAGGTTTGAAAGTATAACCTGCATATCTCTATAGGCAGAATATTACTTATTTTTTTGTTTGTGATAATTTTATCGTCAGTTCGTGGGGTGAATCACTTCATTTAAATTATTACACAAAATAATTGACTGATACACAGGCTTCTGTACCAAATGGCAAGATATATAGTTAAATTAGTCTGCCTGCTAGAGATTTTGTTCCTTAAGTGGTACAAATAGGTTTTCTCAACTAGTTCAAGTATAGACTGCTATTTGCGTAGTTGGCTCGTCTTGGACTCCAGGAAGACATCTCCTGTGGTCAGCCTTGCTGTGGCTGCTGGACCATCTCTGGCTATTGTTGTAAAGCCCTCGGCTTTCCGTCGGTCTTGAACGCCTTGATGGTAGTCACATTCGCCTTGACCTTCGGGTGAGCAAGATTTAGATGGTGTTGTACCATCACCTGCCGGAGGTGGACCTTTACCACCGTCTCATTGCTTTTAATGAGCAGAATTAACGTTTTATTGGTCCTGCTCGGTTGCCCGAGCAAGGGTTTGCTCGTGTTAAATCATTAAATTATGATTATCATAATGGTTAAATTATGGTTAATCCAGCTTTCATATCACTTGCTTATATGGCAACCAATCCTGACTAGACTCGGTGGCTGCCGACCCCGAAGTCCTTCATAAACGTTTAGCATAGTGCATTAAAGGTTTTCATATATATAAATTAGTTTCGGCTACGACCTATAGTTACATAACTATAATTCTTTGTATAATTAGGCAAATGGATTTCATAATTTTTGGAAAGTTTTTCATTTGAAGTACACGAGCGAAGCATTTATGGAGTAGATTTGAACAGAGGTTCTGTAGAGGACAGTTTGAGATGAGCTAGAATATCAGTCGTGAGTAAACATAATTCACAAAGTTTGTTGGATTAATAAACCTTTGACCTTTGATGACGCCGGTGTGATAATTTGGAGAAAAGGCTAAACATTCATTCTGAGGCTTGAACTCTCCTCACAGCACCTTTTTTTTCTTTTAAACTGCTCGAAGCGTGTAACTATTAATGCCCCTCAGTGTATTGACTAAAAAGTTTTTAAACACAATCCTGAACACCTAACCTGCCATCTACCAAACTATACGCAATCCCAATAAAATACTTTGAATGCATAGAATGATAAAATTGCTCGATGCATCTTGGAGTCTACTGCAGCTTGACAGTAATGCTGGTGGATGGTTTGCCACATGTTGCCTAGACTAGCAGGCTGGTTTGTGGGGCCCCTGATTACCTGTCGATGATTGAGCATCAACGCCCCCTCCGTTGTTTCCTTGTGGTGAGGGAGCTCGCGTACACCTCTCGGGTACCAGCGAGGGTTGCTCCCGCCTCCTTTCCTATCCCTCTTAGAGTTGTACGTGCAAAAGAAAACATGGGGGGGGGGTCTTGTGACCACCGGCTGGAGGGGTCGCCCGTGAGTGGCTTCCCAAAGTGGATGGCTGGGTTTTCAGGCTGGGGCGAAAGGGAGAATGAGGACTTTGCACCAGTGTAGGAGAATGGACGAAGCAGGAGGACTCTTAAAAAGAGAGAGCACTGCTGTGGACGGCGCACCCCTTCTGTGCTCGGCCTCCCTGGCTACCCTGGTAGCTGTTATCCCTTGTTTCCAGGTCCCAGACGTTTTAAAATGCATGATATATGGATACTGATACCTCTTACCAGGCTCATATGGTGGGCGACCAAGGGCCCCCCCCCCCACCCCAGGTCTGTAATGGAAGACTGGACTCTGTAGCCACCGCTACATTGGGCCCAGACCGGTTTAATCCAACCCCCCCCCCCCCCCCCCCACTCCTCCTCCCTTCCCTCTGTGGTAGGGTAGAGTCCAAATCCCCCCAGTGGTGACCATCGTCCCCTAGGTTGACCATCGTCCCCCAGTCTCAAATTGTGACTACTGAGCCTTTTACCCCCCCCCCCCTCCTCCTCCTCCTCCTCTCCTGGGGGTTCTCAACGCCGTCCCCCGCACAGCCGCAATCGCACGATCCCTTCCCGTACTATTACGTACCACGCCTTGTTTGGTCATGCTACACGGCTAAATACTTTGATCTCTACCATGTGGATTCTACTCCTGATTTCTCCCTCCATAAAACCCCCTTGATTCGGTAGATGCCTTGCTTTTTAACCCCACCCGTTTCAGTATACGTATCGTCGCTACTCCTTCTAAGGATGCAGCTACCCATTTAGCTGCACTGTCCTGCATTGGGAAGACCTCTGTTTAGGTCTCCAAAAACGCTTGGTTTAATGTCAGTGTTGGTACTTCTCCTCTGCACAATGTTGCGACTAGTGTTAGGGACCTAAAAGACTGACCCGAGGATATTGAACATATCCTCGTAGCTCCAGGCCATTCTGTCCTCAAGGTGGATACGCTCTCTACCCCCTCGTGGTCGTCGCCCTAAACCCCTTAGAGTTGTGTAAATTGCCTTTTGATAGGACCCTTCTGCCCTCTAATTCTTGCTGGTGCCAGATGCTCTGAGAGTTCATTCCCTGTCCTAGACTTTGCAATAAGTGCTGGAAGTTCAGGCACGGTGTCTTAAAATGTATAGTGAATATATACCCCATATGTGGGGACGATGATGACACGAAGTTCTCCCCAGGCTCGCTGCCTGAATTGCAGTGAGGCCCACCCTACCTTCTCCCGCTCGAGTATGCACTATTATCTTGAAGCCGTCCTCAACTTAAAACACCGGGATTGTCTCACTTTTCCTGAAGCAAGACGCAAAGTTCGCCATCTTGGCCCTTTCGCTGGCATATCCTATGCTTGCGTGTTGCGTTCTACCTCTCCTCGTTCTTCCCACCCTAGTCAGTCTCAACCGTTTGCAGGTCTTGGACCCGGACATGGCCACCGGCGCCTCCACTGTTCCTTTTTGTCCCTAAAGAGCCCCCCTTCTGGTTCTCCATCTGAAGTTTTCCCCCCTTTCCTACCCAGTCTGCCATGTTTTCTATCCCTTCTTTCCCAGATCCTTCTTCCCATCCATCTCCCCCCCCCCCCCCCCCCCCCCGCCTCTTGGCCCTCTACGCCGCCTGTCTATTCAGGCTGATGTCCATCACACTCCAGCAATCTTTTAACTCTCGTTCATCTTCTGTTAAGACAGTTGTCTGTCTCCCAGTACGTTGTTGCTGGAACACCTGTCCTCGAGTCAGAAGTGAAAGCCTGGCTCATCTCCTTCCTCCTCCACTAGCGGGTAAGAAGGCATCGCATTCTTCCTCCTCTCCGCCTCCACCTCTTGACACTCTCGCTCCATCCCATTCCATATTTTGGTGATCGGGCCCCCTGTCCCAGCTATGGAACCCCTGATTCTCTATGTTGCTGCCCTTGTTGAGGTGCATTCCCCGTTTTTTGCCCCCCCCCCCCCCCCCCTCCTGTTTTCCTTGACTGCCCCTCACGGTTGTTTTCTCCTCGGGACCCTGCTCGTCTGACTCTGGTCAGTCCTCCTGCTCTTCTCTCCATCCGTATTTGGTTTACCCATGCCCCCTAACTCTGACTTCGCTGATCCTGCGCTTCTTTAACATGCTGTGTTCCTTTTTCATCTTTGTTTCTTCATTGTTTTCTGTTACTGTCCTTTCTCTTCTTGTCGCCGTCTATTCTTCAATGGAATATTCGTGGATATTAGGCCAATTTCAATGAACTCCTAATTTCAGTTTTTTGCCCCCTTTGTATCAGTCTCCAGGAGCCGATGCTTGGTGCTCGTCCTGGTCGCTTGTGGCTATTCCTTTCTCTACCCACTTCCCCCAGCTATTGCTGGGGCCCGTGCCTCTTCTGCTCTCTTGATTCAATCTGATGATCCCTTCGTACCCCTACTTTTCCGATGCCTCTCCAATGTTCTGCTGCACGTGTCATTGTGCCTATATGGTACACAGTTAGCTCCCTTTATCTCCCCAATGGCCTGCTTTCTCTTCCTATCTTAAATACCTTCTGGACTCCTTGCCGAAGCCTGTGCTCCTGCTGGGTGATTCCAATTGTCGACATACCCTCTGGGGTGATGCTCTGACAAACACCCGGGGTTGCCTTCTTGAACCGTTCATTCTCATTTCTTCCCTGTTTTCTGAATTCTGATGAGCCCGTTCATTTGGTTTCAGACTCGCACCCTTTCCTGTCTTCATCTTTCTCTACTCGTCTCTATACTTGGATTTCACGTGGGGGGTTTTATGACCTCCATGGCAGTGACCATTTCTCATCCCTTGTTGCCTTTTTCTCTTCACCTTCCTTTCCCTTCCTAAGTGGCAGTTTGCCAAGGCAGACTGGAACCTATTTACCCCTCCGTGCTACTCTCTCTGACCTCCATTCTGCTTCTCCCTTGCACCATATTTTTTTTATAACGCCTTCTTCGACGCAGCCCTCGGCTCTATTCCTCGCTCTTCCGCTCGGTGACCACGGAAGTGCGTTCCTTGGTGGAATGTGGACTGCCTCGAGCTGTCCTCTGGAAGAGAGACCGCCGCTGGCAGACGGCCCATTCTCGTCTTTGTTTCAGGAGGCGAGTGCAATAGCCTATAGTGCCATCCGTACAGGTAAGCTAGAGTGTTGGATGTCTTGTTTCCACCATTACGTCCGAAACTCCTTTGTTATTAATATGGAAATGTATCGGCATGATAGCGAATAAGTTCGTTCCTGATGTCTCGCCGGTCCTTCACCTCCGTTGTGCTCTTGTGGTGGTCCCGTTGTACGTCGCGACCGAACTGGGTTTTCACTTTTCTTCAGTTAGCTCTGGTTCTCGTCTTCCTTAATCTTTCCTTCTTCGTAAACCTGTCTTTGAAACTCCTTTAGATTTCTGCACTTCTCAGACTTCCCTATAACGAGCCCTTCCTGTGTCTCTCTGTCTGTGTCTGTGTTTGTCTCTGTCTGTGTATTACCTAGTTGTTTGCAAGGGTTGAGCTTTGCTCTTTCGGCCCGCCTCTAAACTGTCAATCAACTGTTTACTATTTTTCTCCATACGCCACAGGTACCTATTTACTGCTAGGTAACAGGGGCATTCAGGGTGAAGGAAACTTTGCTCATTTGTTTCTGCCTCGTGCGGGAATCGAACCCGCGCCACAGAATGAAGAGTCCTGCGCGCTATCCACCAGGCTAAGAGGGGCCCCCCCCCTGGTGGGTGTGTGTGTGTGTGTGTGTGTGTGTGTGTGTGCGCGCGTGTGCATACGTGTGTGTGTGTGTACGTGTGTGTGTACGTGTACGCATGCACGCACGCGCTTCAGTCTTCCATAGCCCTGTGCAGTTCTACTGCTGCGGGCTCGGATGGCAATTATGAAATGCTTTGCAATGTCCCTCCGTGCTCGTCTCTGTTTTACTTGGAGTCTGTATAATCGGGTCTCGGAGTCGTCGTCAGTCCCTGAGGACTAGCTCGATGCCGTTGTCCTCCCTATTCGGAAAAAGGATCTCTTGGGACATCCCCTAAAGACTTCCGCCATATTGCCCTCTCGTGTTCCCTGCAAACTCTTTAAACGTAATTTCTAACGTTAGTTTGATGTGATTCTTAGAACACTATCACCACCTCTCTTCTCAATTTGGTTTTCGCAAGTGCCACAGTACAACAGATGTCCTTGTGAACTTGGAGGTCTATTAGCACTGCTTTTGCTGCAAAGACCTCCGTTGTTGCCGTCCTTTTGACCTGGAGAAGTATTAAGACACCATCCGGAGATATCATGTTCTGTTCCTACTTCATTCTTTTTCGCCTTCGTGGTAATCTCCCTTTTTCTCAAAAGCTTTCTCTCTCGTCGTTCCTTTCAGGTGAGGCTTGGTACCGCTCTCTGCCTCTTTCCAGCAATAAGAGGATGTGCCCGAAGGTAGCGTTATGAGCACTTCTTTTTTCTGATTGCCCTCAATGGTCTTTCCTCGCTTCCTTCTGGCGTCTTCTCTATGTCGAAGATCTTGCCCTTTGCTGTCGGTGTGATGATTCGCCTCTCCAACGGCGGCTTCAACTGAGATTGATGCCGTATCGTCTTGGGGCCACCGATCATGGGTTCATGTTCTCTACATATAAGACTTGTGCTATGACACTTACTCGGAGGGATGTCGTTCTTCATCCCTCTTTGTCGATTAATGGTGTTTCCTTGTGGGCAAGGATTCCGCAAAGCTTTTTGGGGTTAATCTTTCACACTCGTTTGTCTTGGTCGCCCCATATCTAATGCCTCAGAGTTGAATTCTCTAAAGGCCCTTACACTCCTTCATGTATTGTCCCATACTTCATGAGGAGCAAATAGGCGCATTTTCCTCACTTTACATTCCTTTCCCGTCCTGTCCTAAACTCTTATGGTTGCTTTGCGTACTCGTCAGCTTCTCCTCCTACTCATCGTCGTCTTGATGCTTTCCACCATACTCGGTTGCGCCTCAGCTCTGTTGCCTTTCATTCGACTCCCACCCTCAGCTTGCATGTTGACACTGGCTTCCTATCTCTCCAGGACTGCCGTAATCGCAACTGTCTGATAAAGTATATACTGGTAAAGATATACGATAAAGTATAAACTGTAGTTACTAGTGGCTTTAATTATTCGGGTATGGATTCTCTTGCGCAGTCCTTGCAACATCCTTCCTCTCGCTTCGGCCATGCTTTAACTTTTACCCCTCCTGTGGTTTCCTGTTCCTCTTCCCCACCTTCCTCTTTGTCCAGTTATCTCGCTTACAGGATTCTTTTTACAGTTCGTCTTGGTAATATTTCTCCTTTGTGTTCCTTTCTAGCCCCTGTGGAGTCCCCCCCCCCCCCCTTCGGAAGTTTGTTCACCCTTGACTCGCATCACTAAAGCTTTTACCCCTCCTATGATTCTGAAACGCCTTTTCCTTGAGCACTTTTCACATTCCTGCTCAGTTTCCAGCTTCACCGATGGGTCTAAGTCTGCGGACGGTGTAGGCTACCGTTTTCCTGACTGCACGTTTGTGTCCACTACCTCCGGAGACTAGAATCGTCTCGGCAGAACTTTATGCTATTCTCTCTGCACTTCGTCCTCCTGCTTTCTCGTTCTCAATCTTCCTTTGTAGTTTTCGTTGACAGCGTAGTGTCCACATGGAACTCGGGTCCTCTAATCTAGTACATCCAGTGGTCGTTGAGAATTAGCATTGATGTTTATTTCCAGTAAATTTCAGTCTGAGTTTTGGCCGAGTCCCAGCCATTTTGGGGTCTTTCAATGAGCATGCAGATGCTGCTGCTTAGGGAAGCTGTCCGCTCTTGTCCCATCTCCCATAAAGGTATTCCTTGGGTAGACTTTCCCAGTTAATCATTCTCCATCCTTACCCATTGGCGGGATTCTTGGTATTCTGTTACTGGTAACATACTGCGTACTCTTAAGAGCAGTGTTTTCTCGTGCCGTCGTCCTACCACCGTAAACCAGCGATGGGAAAACGGCTTCTGGCGAGGTTGCGTTTTGGTCATACACACTTGACTCGATCACTTAATGGAGCACAGCCCTGCTCTTTATTGTCCAAACCCTCCGTGGTGCCTCCTTGCTGTGGTGAGAGGCTCGCGTACACCTCCCAGGGACAGGTGTGGGTTGCCTGTGCCCCCTCTCCTGCCCCCCATTTGGGTGGTGTACGTGGTGAAGGGGCACCATGTAGGGGCCTTGTGAGCCATCGGACCACCCGCTGGAGGGGCCGCCTGTGAGAGGCCGCCCTGAGTGAATGGTTGGGTGTCCAGGCTAGGGCGAAAAGGGGGACTGGGGTCTTGGCACCAGTGTGGGAGAATGAACGAAGTAATAGGACTCCCCTGTTGAAAAGTGGGAGCACCGCTGGGGACGACACACCCTTCCTGCACTGGCCTGTGGTCGGCCTCCCTGGCTGCCCTGGTAGGTGGTATCCCTTGGTTCTGGGTCCCATCCCTTATATATTGGTTTGCTGTATGGATGACGACCTTCACTACTAGTAACCAGGCTCATAGGGTGGGGCGACCAGGCCCCCCGAGTCGGACCGTCCTGGAAGACTGGGATCTGTAGCCTCCGCTATAGGGCCCGGTTTAGGCCCAGACCGGACTCTTCCCCCCTGCTCTCCTCCCTCCTCTGGTTGGGTCGATCCCCAACCCTGCTGCGGTGACAGTCTCGTCCCCTTGCACGGCTCCTACTCTTCTTGTGACTACTGCACCTCTCGACCCGTCTCTCTCTACAGGTTCGCATCGCCGTCCCCGCCACGGCTGCTCTCGTATGCTCCCTTCCCATCCTACTTCGCTCCATGCTGTGTTTGGTCCTGCTACACGGGCGAAGTACTTTGATCTCCAACCTTTGGATTAAACTACTACTAAAGATTTTTCTTCATAGGCATCTTATCGATTCCGTGGATGCCTCAATCGCCTTAAACCCCACTCGTCTTGGTACCCGTGTCGTTGCTGCTCCTTCTCAGGATGCGGATACTTGCTTGGCCGCCTTATCCTTCCTTGGCGAAACCACTGTTCGGATCTCGAAGAACGCTTGGTTGAATGCCAGTGTTGGCACTGTTCTCTTCCCGCACCATGTTGCGACCGGTGTTAGGGATCTCAAGGACTGCCACGAGGATATCAAGCATATCCTCGAGGCCCAGTGTCATTCTGTCTTCCAGGTGGATACATTTACTCATCACCCTCGTGGTCATCGCCGTCTGCCCCTTCGGGTTGTGAAGGTTACCTTTTGATGGTAGGACCCTTCCATCCTCTGTCATTCTTGCTGGTGCCAGGTGCTCCATTCAGGAGTATATTCCATCTCCTTGGCTCTGCAGTAAGTGCTGGAAGCTTGGGCATGGTACCCTCAAATGGTCTAGTCCTGTCTCTGTCCCCTGTGTGGAAGCGAGGGTCACTCTAAGTTGGAGTGCACTTCTCCCCAGGCTCGCTGCCTGAATTGCGGTGAGGCCCACCCTACCTTGCTGCGGTGACCTCGGGGGGCCTCGTAGCCTGGTGAATAGCGCGCAGGACTCGTAATCCTGTGGCGCGGGTTCGATTCCCGCACGAGGCAGAAACAAATGGGCAAAGTTTCTTTCACCCTGAATGCCCCTGTTACCTAGCAGTAAATAGGTACCTGGGAGTTAGTCAGCTGTTACGGGCTGCTTCCTGGGGGTGGAGGCCTGGTCGAGGACCGGGCCGCGGGGACACTAAAAAGCCCCGAAATCATCAAGATAACCTAAAGATAACCTTCTCCTTTGCGTGTCTTCATTACAAACTTGAGGTGGCTGTCCTCAGCTTGAAGCACCGGGACCATTTGTCTTTTCCTGAGGCTCGGCGCAAAGTTCATCGTCTCCCCTCTTTCGCTGGTGTCTCCTATGCTCGCATGGTGCGCTCTTCCTCTTCTCGTCCTTCCCGCCTTCCTCAGTCTCGCAACCGTTTCCGAGCCTTAGACCCAGACACGCCCACCTCCCTTGTTTCCCTCCATTCTGTCCCGAAGGGTCCCCCCCTCCGTTCTGTCCCGAAGGGTTCCCCTCCTGGTTCTGTCTAGGGCTCCCCTTCTTTCTACCCAGTCTGTCACGTCTCCTGTGTCTTCTATTTTCTCTCCCCTCTAGTCCTCCTTCCCGTCCTTCTCCTCTCTTGGCTCTCCACGCCGCCTGACTGTGTGGGCCGACGTCCATCGCTCTGTCTCTTCTCTTATCGAGACGGTGGAGTCTGTTGCCCAATACGTTGCTGCTGGGACACCTGTATCTTTGAGTCAGAAGCGGAAACCTGGCTCCTCTCCTTCCTCCCCTGTCGGTAAGAAAGCTTTGCTTTCTTCTTCACCCCCTATCTCTGATTCTATCGTTCCTTCCCCTCCCACTTCGGTGGAGGAGCCCCCTGTTCCTACTGTGGGGCTTTCTTTAGACCCCGGTTCCATCTTGGTTACTGCCCTTGCTGAAGTGTGCTCCCTTCTTTCTGCCTCCCCCCCCCCCTTTCCTTCTCCTCCAGACCCTGCTCGTCCACCTCTGGTCCGTCCTCCTGCTTCTTTCCATCCTTCTTTACTCGGTTTACCCATGCCATCTAACCCTGACTTCGCTGACCCTGAGCCAGACTGTTTTTTTAGCGTGCTGTGTTTCTTCTTCACCTTTTCCTTCTTTCTCTGTTGCTCTCCTCTCTCTTTGCTGATGTCTTTTCTTCAATGGACCATCTGTGGATTTTACGCCAATTTCCTTGACCTCCAACTTCTCATTTCACAGTTTTCGCCCCTTTGTCTCCAGGAGCAGATGCTTGGTGCTCGTCCTGGTCGCTTCCGTGGCTATTCTTTTCTCTCCCCTCCCCCAGCGACAGCTAGGGCCATAATTTTTCAGCTCTTGATTCGCTCATTTATCCCCTTTTTTTCCTCGCCTCTCCACTGTTCTGCTGCCCATGTCTTTGTGGTTTGTTCCATTTATTTCCCCCCCCCCCCCCCCACACTGTCCCACTTTCTCTTACTGATCTTAAACAACACCTAGACTCCTTGCCGGAGCCTGTGCTCCTGCTGGGTGATTTCAATTGTCATGCCCTTTGGGGTGATGTGCTGACAAACACCCAGGTTCGAGGAGGCAACCCCTTCATCCTCTCTTCTTCCCTGTCCCCTCTTAATTCTGGTGAGCCCACTCATTTGGACTCTCGGACTCGCTCCCTTTCTTTTCTCGATCTTTTTGTGCTCGTCATCCGTTTCCTTAGATTTCGGGTGGTGGGTCCTTGATGACCTCCATGGCAGTGACCATTTTCCTATCCTTGTCACTTTTATCTTTTCGCCCTCCTCTCTCCTTCCCTAAGTGGCGGTTTGCAGAGGCTGTCTGGCGCCTCATTACTCTCCGTGCTACCATTTCCGACCTCTCCGTTCTGCCTCTCCCTTGCGCCCTCCTTCTTTTTCATGCCATTGTCTTGGACGCTGCCCTCCACTCTATTCCTCGCTCTTCCTCTCGGGGAACGCGGAAGTGCGTTCCCTGGTGGAGTATGGACTGTGCTCGGGCTGTCCGCTGTAAGCGTGCAGCCTGGAAGAGACATCGCCGCTGCCAGACGGTTGAGTCTTTTCTTTTGTTTCGGAAGGCGAGTGCGGTGGCCCGTAGGACCATCTGTGTGGCTAAACGTACTTGCTGCGAGTCGTATGTCTCCTCCGTCACGTCCGAAACTCCTCTTCCACTGGTCTGGAAGCGTATCTGCGAGATTGCGGGTAAGTTCGTTCCCGATGTCTCACTGGTCCTTCACCTCCATGGTGATCTTGTGGTGGACCCGTTGTGGGTTGCGACCAAACTGGGTTCCCATTTCTCCTCTGTTAGTTCTGGTTCTCATCTACCCCAATCCTTCCTTCGTAAGCCTCTCCTTGAATCTCTTCCTTTAAATTTGTGTACTTATCTTCACCTTCCCTATAACGATACCTTCTCTCTATGAACTTCAATCTGCCCTAGCCCTTTGTGATTCTTCGGCAGCGGGCTCCAATGGCATTCGTTATGAAATGCTTCGCCATCGCCCTCCATGCACGTCTCGGTATTTACCGAGTCTGTACAATCGGGTCTGGGAGTTGTCGTAAGTCCCTGAAGACTGGTTCAATGCTGTTGTCCTCCCTGTTCGGAAACCAGGGTCTCTCGGGTCATCCCCCTAGGACCTCCGCCCTATTGCCCTCACAAGGTGTCTGCAAGCTCTTTGAACGTATGGTTAACGTTCGTTTGATGTGGTTCTTAGAACACTATCGCCATCTCTCCCCTTCTCAATTTGGTTTTCCCAAGTGCTGCAGCACAACGGATGTCCTGGTGAACTTGGTCTATATTTGTAATGCTTTTGCAGCGAAGACCTCCGTTGTTGCCGTCCTTTTTGACCTGGAAGAGGCTTACGACACTACCTGGCGGTATCGTATTCTGTCTCAACTTCATTCTTTTGGCCATTGTGGGAACCTCCCTCTCTTCCTCCAGAGCTTCCTCTCTTCGTTCCTTTCGTGTGCGGCTTGGTACTGCTCTCTCTGCCCCATTTCAGCAGTACGAGGGTGCACCCCAGAGTAGTGTTCTGAGCACTACTCTTTTTATAGTTGCCCTCAACGGTCTTCTTTCCTCTTCCTTCTGGCGTCTTCTCTGCTCTCTGTTGATGATCTTACCCTTTGCTGTCGGTGATGATTCAAGTCTCCTTCAACAGCGGCTTCAACTTGCGATTGATGCCGTGTCGTCTTGGGCCACCGATCATGGCTTAAAGTTCTCTGCGTCTAAGACTTGTGCTATGACTTTTACTCGGAAGTATGTCGTTCTTCGTCCCTCTTTGTCGCTTTATGGTCATCCCATTGTGTACAGGGATTCCGCAAAGCTTTTGGGGTTAGTCTTTGACACTCGTTTGTCTTGGTCAGCCCATATCTCTTACCTCCAAGTTGAATGCTCTTAGGCCCTTAACCTCCTTAAGGTTTTGTCCCATACTTCTTTGGGAGCGGATAGGCGCATGCTCCTCTATTTGCACTCCTCTCGTCCTGTCTAAACTCGATTATGGTTGCCCTGCATACTCTTCTGCTTCTTCTCCTAGTCTTCGCAGTCTTGATGCTTTGCACCGTACTGGGTTGTCTCTCGGCTCTGGTGCCTTTCGTTAGACTCCCGCCCTCGGTTTGTATGTTGACACTGGCTTTCTCTCTTCAGGACCGCCGTGATCGCTACTGTCTTCGCTATCTTGCGCGGTCCTTCCAACAGCCTACCTCTCGCCTCTGTTGTGCATTGACTTTTCCTCCTCCTGTAGTTCCTGTTCCTCTTCATCGTCTCCCACTTTGTCTGGTTATCTCGCTTATGGGATTCTTTCTGTTCATATTTGTAATGTTTCTCCTCGTATTGTTCCTTCCCTACCTCCGTGGAGAGTCTCCCTTCCCATTTTTTGTATGTCCTTGACTTGTATTCATAAAGCCTTTACCCCTCCTACAATTCTAAAAAGCCTCTTCCTTGAACACTTTTCTTCGCACTCCCACTCTATTTCCATCTTCACCGATGGGTCTAAGTCTGCGGACGATGTGGGCTATTATGTTTTTCCTGACTGTACTTTTGTCTCCTCCCTTCAGAGGCTAGTGTCTTTACGGCAGAACTTTAAACTATTCTCTCTGCTCTTCGGCTCTTGCTTTCTCATTCTCATTCCTCCTTTGTGGATGTAGTACTCTCGTAGTGCCCTCATGGCTCTAGGGTCCTTTAATCCTGTACATCCGGTGGTCATCGAGATTCAACATTGGCTGTTTCTTATTTCTAGTAAATTTAAATCGGTAGAGTTTTGCTGGGTTCCCAGGCATATTGGCGTTTCTTTCAATGAACGTGCGGATGCTGCTGCTGAGGAAGCTATCCGTTCTTGTCCCATCTCCCGTAAAGGTATTCCTTGTTCAGACTTTTATCCTGTTATTCATTCCTCCATACTTGCCCATTGGCAGGGTTGTTGGTCCTCTGTGGTTAGTAACAAGCTGCGTACTCTCAAACGTAGTGTCCCCATGGCCTTTCTCCTACCACCGTAACCGGCGGTGGGAAATTGCCTTGGCACGGCTGCGGGTTGGCCATACTCGCTTAACCCACGGTCACTTAATGGAGCGCTGCCCTGGTCCTTATTGTCTAAATTGCGTTGTCCCTCTTACAGTTGTGCATATCCTTGTTGAATGTCCTGATTTCCAGGACGAGCGTGTCTTGCTTTTCAACCGTCCTTCAGTCGCTTGTCTCTCGATAGAATTCTTGGTGAATTGGATGCTTTTGATATTGTTCGCCTTGTGTGCTTGTTCTCGTGTTGGCATTCTTAGTGATATTTGGCGCCCTCTGATTATTCTGCACATTTGATGTTGCTACATAGCCTTCCGGGTTTGGTGCTTTGTTTTGACAATTGCTTACTTTTCTCAGGTGAAATTGGAGACTGGAAGAACCACTTTTCGCCAGAGCTCGAGCAAGAGATGAATCGGTGGATCGAGAAGAATCTTGGAAACATTATTTTCAAAAGAAACTCTAGTGTCTCTGCACATGGCACCAAAACACTTGTTTAATGGTTGTTTTAATGGCTGATAATCTGATTACAGGTACATGTTGAATAGTTTAAAAGTTTCTAATGCCTTCAATAACTTTTAATATACAAATGGTAGGTGTAATGAGCTTTGTACAGTAAAAATAATTTACTGAGATTGAGCAACTGAACCCTGGTGCTCTTATAATTCGGTTCAGTAATAGTTATCATAATTCCATTGCTCTAACATGCATTTGAATACTTAAATTGGATTCAACAGAGCAAACCTATTTCTAGAGTAGAGCTTTCAAATAAGTGTTAGGCATTAAACTACATTGCTATTAAAGTTTTAAACGCTTGTGAGAATAGTTTCACGTTTAACAAACTCCATTTTTGTGATGTTTTTCTCTGGCTGATGCCGTGATTCCTGCCCACAGCCAGGTTACACATGCACATGTTACACAGGCGATACAAACGATCAGTATAAACTGTAGTTACTAGTGGCTTTAATTAATTATTCGGGCATGGATAGTGCAAAATTTCCCTTGGTGGGGTAAATGGATATGAAATGCATTACTTGATCCATCCATTTGGATCGT
>NC_091156.1:29348291-29360791 GCF_040958095.1 Procambarus clarkii | reverse complement strand
TCCTAAACGTTACAAATGAGGTGGTAGAGGTACTGGGATTAAAAACAGAGAAAATAAATTTAGTGATTATACTAATATACAAACCACCAGATGCAACGGCTGAGGAATTCACAGAACAGATAAGCAAAATAGAGAATAGCCTTGATAATTTGGAGAACCCGATACCTGATATTATCTTCCTAGGTGACTTCAACTTGCCTAGTCTCGGGTGGAAAATAGCAAACAATAATATTATACCAGGAAATCTATCAGAACCTAACCAACCACAGATTAGAGAACTACTTAGATTCTGTGACAAATTTTCACTCAATCAGCAGATATCGGAGCCAACGAGAAATGAAAATATTCTAGATCTGGTCTTTACGAACAATGAAGACATTATCAGACACATTACGATATCAGATACCACATACTCAGATCACAAACTCATTGAAGTGCAAACGACCATCAATACTCAGAATAGACCTAAAACGTTGATAAAGCGAGAGGGGCTATTCAGTAAATTCAATTTTAATAATAAAAGGATAGACTGGGAGATAATAAACAGGGAACTTACAAACATTCCATGGGGAACTGTTCTAAATAATACAAGTCCTACAGAAGGAATAGAAAAACTGACTTCAGAAGCATATTAAGTCTGTCTGAAACATGTTCCTTTGAGGAAAGCCAGAAAGATATCTAACGTAGAAAGAGAACGCAGACGACACTATAAACGCAGGAAAAAAATAACGGAACTGCTTATGCAGACACGAATTTCCCGTCAAAGAAGGAATAATTTAAATAGGGAGATTGAAGAAATCGAGCGTAAATTGAAACTCATATGAAACTGAAGAAAGGTAGTTAGAACAGAAAGCAATTCAGGAAATAAAGAAAAATCCAAAATATTTCTTCTCATATGCGAAATCAAAAGCAAAAACCACTGCCAGTAGTGGACCTATTCGTACAAGTGAAGGTTCATACACGGAGGATGACAAAGAAATTAGTGAAATCCTAAAAAAGCAGTATGAGGACATGTTTAGCACTCCAATAAACAACATGAAGGTGGAAGATCCAGACAATTTCTTTATGCGGGATATTCAAACCCCTGTAAATCTAACTGATATAAACACGAGCGTACTAAATTTTGAAAGAGAAATTGAAAACATGCCCATGCACTCGGCCCCAGGTCCAGACTCATGGAATTCAATATTTATAAAGAAATGCAAAGTGCCGGTAGCACAGGCACTCAGTATAGTGTGGAGGAAGAGCTTGGACACGGGGGAGATACCAGATGCACTTAAAGTAGCAGACATAGCCCCTCTACACAAGGGAGGGAGCAAAGCACTGGCAAAAAATTATAGACCAGTTGCACTAACATCGCACATCATAAAAGTATTTGAGAGAGTGATTAGGAGTCAGGTCACCAATTTCATGGAGACCAATGACCTTCACAACACAGGCCAACATGGATTTCGAGCGGGAAGATCGTGCCTCTCACAGCTACTTGAGCACTACGACAAAGTCACTGAGGCATTAGAAGAGAAACAGAATGCTGATGTGATATACACGGATTTCGCAAAGGCTTTCGATAAATGTGACCATGGCGTGATAGCACACAAAATGAAGTCAATGGGAATAACCGGTAAAGTAGGACGCTGGATACTCAGTTTTCTGTCAAACAGGACTCGGCGAGTAACTGTCAACCATATAAAATGTAGTCCAAGTGCAGTGAAAAGCTCTGTACCTCAGGGTACAGTCCTTGCACCGCTGCTTTTCCTTATTCTCATATCAGTATTAGACAAAAATACAAGTCACAGCTTCGTATCATCCTTTGCAGATGACACAAAAATCAGTATGAAAATTACCTCGGCTGAGGACATTGAAAAACTTCAAGCTGATATTAATAAAGTTTTCGACTGGGCATCAGAAAATAACATGATCTTTAACAGTGATAAATTTCAGGTACTCGGGTACGGTAAAAATGAGGACCTTAAACATAATACAGAGTACAAAACACAATCAAATGTACCAATAGTAGGAAAACAGCATGTAAAGGATTTGGGAATAATAATGTCTGACGACCTAACGTTTAAGGAGCATAACCAAGCAAATATTGCGACAGCCAGAAAAATGATAGGATGGATTACGAGAACTTTCAAATCCAGAGATCCCATCACAATGGTTGTACTCTTCAAGTCACTTGTGTTGTCCCGTCTTGAGTACTGCTCAGTACTCACTTCCCCCTTCAGAGCAGGAGAGATTGCTGAAATAGAGGGAATACAGAGAACATATACGGCACGCATAGACGCAATAAAGCACCTAAATTATTGGGATCGTCTCAAAGCCCTCCAAATGTACTCACTAGAAAGAAGACGAGAGAGATATCAAATAATATACACCTGGAAGATACTGGAGGGCCAAGTACCAAATCTACACAGTAAAATAACGTACTGGAGTGAACGACATGGAAGAAAATGTAGAATAGAACCAGTGAAGAGCAGAGGTGCCATTGGCACAATCAGAGAACACTGTATAAACATCAGAGGTCCGCGGTTGTTCAACGTCCGCCCAGCAAGCATAAGAAATATTGCCGGAACAACCGTGAACATTTTCAAGAGGAAACTAGATTTATTCCTCCAAGGAGTGCCGGACCAACCGGGCTGTGGTGGGTATGTGGGCCTGCGGGCCGCTCCAAGCAACAGCCTGGTGGACCAAAATTTCACAAGTCGAGCCTGGCCTCGGGCCGCGCTTGGGGAGTAAAAGAACTCCCAGAACCCCATCAACCAGGTAACCCTTGACCAGACAATCTGTGGTAAGCACGATCTTAAGCCAGTCTATAGTGATTACTTGTAGTTGGTCGTGTGCCCAGCGACAGTAGCAATGTTTATAGATAAGTTTGTCATGTTTTGATAAGGCAGAAGGCCTAAAATAAGAGAGTGGAGAGGGAGGAACGTCCGGGAGGACGTAGCGACGTCCATCTCCTTTGAGCACTGGCAGTTGACTGAGGGAGCCCAGCTCCTGATGGCGGAGGACCCTCCCAGAGTGAGTGAGGACCGCCGGGCGAGGTGGAGCATGGACCAGCCCAAAACGGGGGTGTCCACTCTCAAAGTATGTAGAGAGCAGGTAGATGTTGGAGGCAAACATATTGTGTGGTTATTTTTGTTTGTGTTTAAAGGGAAACATTTTTATTGGAGTGTCAATGGGTTGCAGGTTTGTCTTTGGGAAAGAAGTTGCTGAGAACTTCGAAGCCAGCACAGAGGGAGTAGTTGATGAGACTCCAAGGTAGTGGAGGAGAGGACCTCAAGCTGTGAGGAGAAGCAGTGAAGAGGAGTGTTACGTGCTTCTGTAGAGGTGGTGAAGCACCATAGTTGCCCAAGGAAAACTTCATGGTGTAGCATCGCGGTCACCTGTCCCTCAATAGAATTCTTGGTGACTCGGATACTTTTGATGTCGTCCGCCTTATGCGTTTTTGTTCTCGTATTGGCATCCTTGGTGATATTTAGCGCCCTCTGATTATTCTGCACATTTGATGGTGCTACATAGCCTTCCCGGTTTGGTGCCTTCTTTTGATAATTACTTCATGGTGTAGCAGCCTGGAAGAGCTGCAGAGGGTCCTGGCAGTTAAATCCGGAAGAGCCTAAAGAGATCAGGGTAGTGAACTTCCAGATGTGGAAGGGAAGTTCTGAATGATTACTTGTAGGGAGGTGGTAGAATGTTTGGTTGTCATTAGCGTGCAAGACACAGTGAACGGTGAGTGATTGTTTGCATTCTTGTGCCGAGGAGCGTTTATACTAAAGTATAGAGTTACAGTCGTAGGCTGGATTACCTACAGATGTATGTGTTCTAGGACTGATAGGGTGATTGATTGATCATTGTTGTGTATCAAGGAACATTTATACTGATATATATATGTTATTGCACTCATACGCTGATTTTCCTTGTACATGTTTATAGATATATATATTCTCTTGCTGATAGTGCAACATTGTATTATAAGACTTGACCTACTTGAGGAGGTTGATAGTATCAGGTGGTGAATCAGGAGATAGGATACCACTTGATAAGTTGATGATAGAGTTCTGATGGTGTTGGAGTGCAACCTGACTGAAATAGTATAGTGTGTAGAATTCATTATTATTATATGTGTATATGTATTGTGTAGGTGCTTTGTCCAGTAAATGTATTAAAATTTGCTGGTGTTTGCCCTTGTCCTAGTGAGGCTTCCCAGGAGGTAGTAAAGGAGAGAGAGAGAGAGAGAGAGAGAGAACCAAGAACCACCACTGTGGACAGGGTAGGACAGAAAACTAGTAAGTCAAAGGGGATTGAGGAGATCATATCACATAAGGAGAGAGTGGGGAGTCACAGCGGCTCGAGTGGGTGTGTGCACGTGACAACGAGGCTAAGTACTGGAGCCGCATCCCCTAAACGTGTGATGCTGAGCCCCTCTCCAAGAGCCAGAAGTGCCCAGGGTGATCTCCTGGTAAAGTATAAGCACTCTACCGAGCTGTGGGTTGGGTTGTCCATAGAGAAGGATCCACGACACCACCACCAACCCACACTACAATAGGGCTGGAGACCCCGGCCAGTGTGGGGCTGGAGACCCCGGCCAGTGTGGGGCTGGAGACCCCGGCCAGTGTGGGGCTGGAGACCCCGGCCAGTGTGGGGCTGGAGACCCCGGCCAGTGTGGGGCTGGAGACCCCGGCCAGTGTGGGGCTGGAGACCCCGGCCAGTGTGGGGCTGGAGACCCCGGCCAGTGTGGGGCTGGAGACCCCGGCCAGTGTGAACCAGGAGACCCCGGCCAGTGTGAACCAGGAGACCCCGGCCAGTGTGAACCAGGAGACCCCGGCCAGTGTGGGGCTGGAGACCCCGGCCAGTGTGGGGCTGGAGACCCCGGCCAGTGTGGGGCTGGAGACCCGGCCAGTGTGGGGCTGGAGACCCCGGCCAGTGTGGGGCTGGAGACCCCGGCCAGTGTGGGGCTGGAGACCCCGGCCAGTGTGGGGCTGGAGACCCCGGCCAGTGTGGGGCTGGAGACCCCGGCCAGTGTGGGGCTGGAGACCCCGGCCAGTGTGGGGCTGGAGACCCCGGCCAGTGTGGGGCTGGAGACCCCGGCCAGTGTGGGGCTGGAGACCCCGGCCAGTGTGGGGCTGGAGACCCCGGCCAGTGTGGGGCTGGAGACCCCGGCCAGTGTGGGGCTGGAGACCCCGGCCAGTGTGGGGCTGGAGACCCCGGCCAGTGTGGGGCTGGAGACCCCGGCCAGTGTGGGGCTGGAGACCCCGGCCAGTGTGGGGCTGGAGACCCCGGCCAGTGTGGGGCTGGAGACCCCGGCCAGTGTGGGGCTGGAGACCCCGGCCAGTGTGGGGCTGGAGACCCCGGCCAGTGTGGGGCTGGAGACCCCGGCCAGTGTGGGGCTGGAGACCCCGGCCAGTGTGGGGCTGGAGACCCCGGCCAGTGTGGGGCTGGAGACCCCGGCCAGTGTGGGGCTGGAGACCCCGGCCAGTGTGGGGCTGGAGACCCCGGCCAGTGTGGGGCTACAAAGTAAGGTAATTATCAAAAGATAAGGCTATGTAACACCATCAAAGTGCGAAATAATCAGAGGGAGCAAAATATCACCAAGAATGCCAATACGAAAACAGAAACGCACAAGGCGAACGATATCAAAAGTTTCCAATTCACTATGAATTCTATCGAGGGACAAGTGACCGCGAGGAACGGTCGGAAAGCAAGACACGCTCGTCCTGGAAGTCAGAACATTCAACAAGGATATGCACAACTTTAAGAGGGAAAACGCAATTTGGACAAAAAGGAGCAGGGCGGCGCTCCATTAAGTGACCGTGAGTTAAGAGAGTATGGCCAATCCGCAACCTTGCTAAAGCAGTTTCCCACCGCCGGTTACGGTGGTAGGAGGAAGTCCGCGGGCCGGGACGCACTACATTTGAAAGTACGCAATTTGTTACCAACTACAGAGGACCAACAACCCTGCCAACGGTCAAGGATGGAGGAATGAATAACAGGATAAAAGTCGGAATATGGAATACCTGTACGGGTGATGGGACAAGAAAAGACCAATATGGCTGGGAACCCAGCAAAATTCTACTATTTAAATTTACTAAAAATAAGAAACAGCCAATGTTGAATCTCGATGACCACTGGATGGACAGGATTAAAGAACCCTAGAGTCATGAGGGCACTAAGAGAGTCAACTACAACCACAAAGGAGGAATGACAATGAGAAAGCAAGGGAAGAAGAGCAGAGACAATAGCATAAATTTCTGCTGTGAAGACGCTAGCTTGTGAAAGGAGGTGACTTATATAAGTGCGGTCAAGAAAACAACAGAGTAGCCAACACCGTCCGCAGACTTAGGCCCATCGGTGAAGATGGAAATAGTGGGAGTGCGAAGAAAAATGCTTGAGGAAAAGGCGTTTCAGAACCGTAGGAGTGGTAAAAGCTTTAGTGATGCTAGTCAAGGATGTACAAAACTTTGGAAGGGGGACTCTGCACGGGAGCAAGGAAGGAACAAAACGAGGAGAAACATTAGAAGTACGAACGGAAAGGGAATCATGTAAGCGAGATAACCGGACAGAAAGAGGGAGGTGGGGAAGAGGAACTGGAGCCACAGGAGGGGTAAACGTTAGAGCACGACAGAGGTGAGAGGAAGGATATTGTAGGGACCGCGCAAGATAGTGAAGACAGTAGCTATCACGGCGGTCCTGGAGAGAGAGGAAGCCATTGTCAACATACAAACTGAGGGCGAGAGTCGAACAAAAGGCACCAGAGCCGAGACGCAACCCAGCATGATGCAAAGCATCAACACCGCGAAGAATAGAAGAAGCAGAAGAATATGCAGGGCAACCATAATCGAGTTTAGACAGGATGAGAGAGGAGTGCAAATAGAGGAACGTGCGCCTATCTGCTCCCCAAGAAGTATGGGACAAAACCTTAAATAGGTTAAGGGCCTTAGAGCATTCAACTCGAAGGTAAGAGGTATGGACTGACCAGGACAAACGAGTGTCAAACATTAACCCCAAAAGCTTAGCGGAATCTCTGTACACAAGGGGATTACCATAAAGTGACAAAGAGGGACGAAGAACGACATGCTTCCGAGTAAAAGTCATAGCACAAGTTTTAGACACAGAGAACTTGAAGCCATGATCAGTGGCCCAAGACGCAAGTTGAAGCCGCCGATGCAGTAGAGGCGAATCATCACCATGACAGTAAAAGGTAAGATCGTCAGCACAGAGAGCGGAGAAGACGCCAGAAGGAAGAGAGGAAAAAAGTCCGTTGAGGGCAACTAGAAAGAGTAGTGCTCAGAACACTACCCTGGGATACACCCTTATACTGCCTAAAAGGGGCAGAGAGAGTGGTACCAAGTCTTATGCGAAAGGAACGACGAGAGAGGAAACTTTGGAGGAAGAGAGGGAGATTCCACGAAGGCCTAATGAATGAAGTTGAGACAGAATATGATACCGCCAGGTAGTGTCGTAAGCCTTTTCCAGGTCAAAAAGGACGGCAACAATGGAGGTCTTAGCAGCAAAAGCAGGACGAATATATACATCCAAATACACCAGGACATCCGTTGTGATGCGGCACTTGCGAAAACCAAATTGAGAAGGAGAGAGGTGGTGATAGCGTTCTAAGACCCACAACTCGTGAGGGCAATACGGCAGAAGTCCTTGTGGGATGACTCGAGAGACCCTGGTTTCTGAACAAGGAGGACAACAGCATCGAGCCAGTCCTCAGGTGCTGACAACGACTCCCAGACCCGATTGTACAGACTCGGTAAATACCGAGACGTGCACGGAGGGAGATAGCAAAGCATTTCATAATGAATGCCATCGGAGCCTGCCGCCGTAGAACCGCAGAGAGCTAGGGCAGACTGAAGCTTGGAGAGAGAGAAGGGACCGTTATAGGGAAGGCAAAGATGGGTACCGAAATCTTAAGGGCGAGATTCAAGAATAGGTTTACGAAGAAAGAAGAATTGGAGAAGATGAGAACCAGAACTAACAGATAAACGTGGGAACCCAGTTCGGTCTCGACCTGCAACTGGTCCTCCACAGGAGCACCAAGGAGGCGAAGGACTGGCAAGACATCGGGAATGAACTTAACTGTTATCTTGCGGATACGCTTCCAGACCAGTGGCAGAGATGTTTCGGACGTAAAGGTGGGAACATAGGACATCCAGAATGCACAGATGGTCCTACGGGCCACCGCATTTGCTTCCGAAACAGAAGAAAAGACCCAACCGTCTGCTAGCAGTGATGCCTCTTCCAGGCTGCACGCTTACAGCGGACACCCGAGTGCAGTCCATATTCCACCAGGGGATGCACTTTTGCGTTCCCCGAGAGGAAGAGCGAGGAAGAGAGCGGAGGGCAGCGTCAAAGACTGTAATGAAAAAGGAGGAGGGCACGAGGAGAGGCAGAACGAAGAGTCGGAAATAGTAGCACAGAGAGTAAAGAGGCACCAGTCAGCCTCGGCAAACTGCCACCTAGGGAAGGAGAGAGGAGGGTGAAAAGAGAAAAAGCTAACATGGATAGGAAAATGGTCACTACCATGGAGGTCATCAAGGACCCGTCACCAGAAATCTAAGGAAAGGGATGACAAGGACAGATAAAAATCGAGACAGGAAAGGGAGCGAGTCCGAGAGTAAAATGAGTGGGCTCACCAGAATTCAGAAGAGACAGGGAAGAAGAGAGGATGAAAGGTTCAAGGAGGCGACCCTGGGCGTTTGTCAGCACATCACCCCAGAGGCCATGATGACAATTGAAATCACCCAGAAGGAGCACAGGCTCTGACAAGGAGTCTAGGTGTTTAAGATCGGGAAGAACAAGCGGGACACTAGGGGGGGAAGATAAATGGAAAAAACCGTGTACATTTACGCACAAAGACATGGGCAGCAGAACAGTGTAGAGGCGATGAAAAATAGTAAGGGACGAAGGGAACATCTGAGCGAATTAAGAGAGCAGAAGAGTTATGGGCCCCAACAACAGCTGAGGGATGAGGGAGAGAAAGAATAGCCACGGAAGCCAGGACGAGCACCAAGCATCGGCTACTCGAGACAGACACAAAGGGGTGAAATTAGAAGCTGGAGGTCAAGGAAATTGGCGTAATATCCACGGATGTTCCACTGAAGAATAGACATCAACAAAAAGAGAAAGGATAGCAACAGAGAGCAAAGAAGAAAGGTGAAAAAGGAACACAGCATGTTAAAGAAGCACAGGGTCAGAATCAGGGTCAGCAAAGTCATGGTTAGGAGGCATGGGAAAACTGAGTAAAGGAGGAGGGAAGGGAGCGGGAGGATAGACCAGAGGTGGACAAGCAGGGTCTGGAGGAGGAGAAGACAACCGAGAGGGGCGGGCAAGGAGAGCAGGAGGAGGGGCAGAAAGAGGGGAGCGCACCTCAGCAAGGGCAGTAACCGAGATGGAACTGGGGGCAAAAGAAACCTCCACAGTAGGAACAGGGGGCTCTTCCACCGAAGTGGGAGGGGGAAGGAACGATAGAATCAGAGATAGGAAGAAAGCGAAGCCTTCTTACCAACCGGGAGGAGGGAGAGGAGCCAGAAGAGCAGAGCTAACAACCTGACCTCCAGGAGCGATGGACATCGGCATGCACAGTAAGGCGGCGTGGAGAATCAAGAGACATGGGCGAACGATGGGAAGGAGGACCAGAGGGAGAGGAAAGAGGACACAGAAGACATGCCAGACTGGGTAGAAATAAAGGGATCCCTAGACAGAACCAGGAGGGGGACCCTCCGGACAGAACGAAACGAAACAGGGGAGGTGGTGGTGGTGGGCATGCCGGGTCTAAGGCTTGGAAACGGTGGTGAGCCGTTCCACGAAGCTTTTGGGGTTATTCTTTGACACTCGTTTGTCTTGGTCACCCCATGTCTCTTACCTCTGTGTTGAATACTCTAAGGCCCTTAACCTACTTAAGGTTTTGTCCCATACTTCTTGGGGAGCAGATAGACGCACGCTCCTCTATTTGCATTCCTCTCTCGTCCTATCTAAACTCGATTACGGTTGCCCTACGAACTCTTCGGCTTCTCCTACTCTTTGCCGTCTTGATCCTTTGCACCATACTGGGTTGCGCCTCAGTTCTGGTGCTTTTCGTTCAACTCCTACCCTCAGCTTGTACTCTAACACTGGCTTTCTGTCTCTCCAGGACCGCCATGATTGCTACAGTCTTCGCTATCTTGCGCGATCCTTACAGCATCCTCACTCTCGCTTCTATTGTGCTTTGACTTTTACCCTCCTGTAGTTCCTGTTCCTCTTCAACACCTTTCTCTTTCTGTCCGTTTGCCTCGCTTACAAGATTCTCTTTCGGTTCGTATTACTAATGTTTCTCCTCGTATTGTTCCATCCTTGACCCCGTGGAGGGTCCCCCTTCCCAAATTTTGTTCTTCTCTGACCTGTATCACTAAAGCTTTTACCCCTCCTACAGTTCTGAAACGCCTCTTCCTTGAGCACTTTTCTTCTCACTCCCACTCCGTTCAACACACATGAATGGAGTGTTGAACTCCGTTAAAAATTCAAAAATTTTGAACCAAAAAAACTTTTTTTTGTTTTTGTTTTTGTTTGTCACATGTGGGAGATGTGAACATCTCTCACATGTTCCTATGTGAGAGATAGGAAGCCAGTGTCAACATGCAAGTTAAGGACGGTAGTCGAAGGAAAGACACCAGAACTGAGGTGCAACCCAGTATGTGCAAAGCATCAAGACGGCGATGAGTAGAAGGAGAAGCAGACGAGTAAGCTGGGCAAGCATAATGGAGCTTAGACAGGACGAGAGAAGAACGTAAAGCGAGTAGAGTGCGCCTATCCACTCCCCAAGAAGTATGGGACAATACCCGAAGGTGGTTAAGGGCCTTGGAGGTAAGAGATATGAGGCGATCAAGACATACGAGTGTCAAAAATCGACCCCAAAAGCCTAGCGGAATCCATGTACACAATGGGGTGACCATAAAGCGACAACGAAAGACAAGGAACGACACGTTTCCGAGTAATAGTCATAGCACAAGTCTTAGACGTAGAGAACCTGAAGCCATGATCGATGGCCCAAGACGACACGACATGAATCGCAAGTTGAAGCCGGCGCTGAAGGAGAGGCGAATCATCACCCTGACAGCAAAGGGTAAGATAATGACATGGAGAGCAGAGAAGACGCCTGAAGGAAGAGAGGAAAGAAGACAATTGAAGGCAACCAGAAAAAGTAGTGCTCAGAACACTACCCTGGGGCACACCTTCGTATTGATGAAAAGAGGCCGAGAGAGCGATACCAAGCCGCACCCGAAAAGAACGTCGAGAGAGGAAGCTGCGGAGAAAGAGAGGGAGATGACCACGAAGTCCAAAAGAATGAAGCTGGGATAGAATATGATATCGCCAAGTGGTGTCGTAAGCCTTTTCCATGCCAAAAATGACGGCAACAACGGATTTCCTCGCAGCAAAAGCAGTACGAATATAGACCTCCAAGTTCACCAGAACATCTGTCGTGCTGCGGCACTTGCGGAAACCAAATTGAGAAGGGGAGAGGAGGTGATGGTGTTCCAGGAACCACATCAGGCGAACGTTAACCATACGTTCATAGAGTTTGCAGACACAACTTGTGAGGGCAATAGGGCGAAAGTCCTTAGGGGATGTTTCCAGAGACCCTGGTTTGCGAACAAGGAGGACAACAGCATCGAGCCAGTCCTCAGGGACTGACGACGACTCCCAGATCCGATTATACAGACTCAGTAAATACTGAGACGTGCACGGAGGGAGATGGCGATTCATCTCGTAATGAATACCATCGGAGCCCGCCGCCGTAGAACCGCAGAGGGCAATGGCAGAACGAAGTTCAGAGAGAGAGAAGGGATCGTTATAGAGGAAGTCGAAGATGAGTGCAGAAATCTAAAGGACGAGACTCAAGGACAGGTTTACGAAGAAGGAAAAATTGGGGAAGATGAAGACCAGAGCTAACAGGAGAAAAGTGGGAACCCAGTTTCGTAGCGACCTGCAACGGGTCCTCCACAAGAGTACCATGGGGGTGAAAGACCGGTGAAACATCGGGAACGAACTTTCTCGCTATCTTGTGGATACGCTTCTAGATCTGCAGCAGAGGAGTTTCGGACGTAATGGTGGAGACATAAGATGCCCAACATTCACGTTTAGCTGTATGGATGGCCCTACGGGCCACCGCACTCGCCTTCCGAAAGTAAAGAAAAGAATCGGCCGTCTGCCAACGGTGGTGTCTCTTCCAGGCTGCACACTTACAGCGGACAGCCCGAGCACAGTCTGCATTCCACCAAGGAACGCACTTCGGTGGACCCCGAGAGGAAGAGCGAAGAATAGAGCAGAGGGCGGCGTCGAAGACTGTGTCATGAAAATGGAGGAGAGAGCGAGGGAGAGGTAGAAGGGAGAGGTCAGAGAGAGCAGCGCTGAGGTTAAAGAGGTCCCAGTCCGCTTTCGCAAACTGCCACCTAGGGAAGGAGAGGGTTGAGCGAAGAGAAAAAAAGGTAACAAGGATGGGGAAATGGTCACTGCCATGG